>NW_013667420.1:125245-127656 GCF_000517525.1 Limulus polyphemus
TTGTTTGTCGTTGTTGTTGTGACACCGAGAAAAAGGCCAGGCCTGCATATCGTGCTTACTATATATTGTCAGTTAGGTCGAGGTTCGTACGTATTTTGACCAATGATTAACTTAGATAAGCATTTTTTGGCCAAGCGTAGCTTAATGGTTAACGTGCTCGGATTGTGAATCAGAGTTTTTATAGTTCGCAGGCTTTTGCCTGAAAAACGCGCTCCGCACTTTGGGCGATAGGTGCACTACATGAGTAATAATCAAATGCCGCTAATTGATCAGACAAGAATAGCTCAAGGGGTGGCGTTGGGTATATTTGAGTAGCTGCTTTCTCTGTAATCTATCAGTTTAAAAATATGTAAGGCAATGCACAACTAGCTCTTTGTGGATCTTTGCCCGAAAATTATGTAATAAGCAAATAAAATAAGCATTTTTGGAAGTGGCTCTTAATTGACCTGTATGCAACTATTTGTACGTCAACTGTGCAACAATTTTAATGACAATTATTACTGTATATCTTAGTTGAATTCCGTTGCTACGCAGTACAAAGTTCGGAAAATGTACATGTACCGTTTTGAGTGGTCACGTCAGTTAATTATCATTATTATTTTATTTTTTTGTTATTTTACAGCTGTTAAACAAGGTTTGATTACCTGGTAAATATATAATGTGAAATAATCTTGTTTCTTGAAAAATAGAAATACTTGTTTATAAAGTTGCATTTTTAGGTATTTCATGTGGCTTCTCTAATTGTTTTTACGCTAGTAAGTAAAGTATTAACACGTAAAATAATACTACCGAAACTACTTTTTCTGTTATTCTCGTAGTTATCTTGTAATGTTGTTTTTTTATGTTTACAGAATGTCTATATAAAATATATATAATGATGTATACCTAAAGAAATTAATAATAGTTTGTTATTGAAACTAGTTTTAAAATTAAAATTTTAAAAGTTATTAAAGTGGCTCATGACTGCAGTAACTTATAAAGGTCCAAAAAAAATTTGACGCCCCAAGTAGTTCTTGAAATTTCTTTATTATTATGAGAAAACTCGATATATTGTTTATTTCTTTTTCGACGAATCACCTAAACTTGAACTTTATCCCACAGAAAAATATCATTGATATGGGCCTTTTTGTCCTCTGTACACAAATTAATTATTTGATTAGTGAGAAATCATAGTTTTAACACAGAACTCAACTTTTTTGTATTGTATTGTTGAATTGACATATTCATATACTACATTTATTTAATCGTTTTATCATTTATATTGTATATTCTTAGAATTAATCTAACGCTCCAAAATATCTCTTCCAGTTTTTAACACACTTAGTACTAAAAATTAATTATTTTTTATTAACATCTGTCGTTATTTGCAGAGCGACTTTCAAATTTCGAGAACATCTTTTTGTGAAATATAAGGTTTCTTCCTAACACAAACCAGATAATAACTTAACAGGGGAATAGGCTGTTTTCAAAAATTCTGTACCCCATAGAGAAAATCTTTTGCGAATATTACTTTTGCCGTAACCATTTTATTTATGATTGGTATTTAGTATTGGGCGCATTAATTTGTAAAACTGATAAATCACAATATTAACATTATTCTTAAAAATTTCTAGAAACTGATATAAATTACACTCGCTTATAATTTCTTTGTTATTGATAATTAAAACAATGTAAAAAGTGAAAACGTAAAGGATATATTATTTATTATATAATATTCTTCAAATATGTAAGTTTTATTTAATACAAACTATTTTTATTGGTAATGCAAACCATATACTGCATAAATTATATGTAGGTGCAACTATATACTGCATAAATTATATGTAGGTGCAACCATATACTGCATAAATTATATGTAGGTGCAACTATATACTGCATAAATTATATGTAGGTGCAACCATATACTGCATAAATTATATGTAGGTGCAACTATATACTGCATAAATTATATGTAGGTGCAACCATATACTGCATAAATTATATGTAGGTGCAACTATATACTGCATAAATTATATGTAGGTGCAACTATGCGAGAGGCACAAGAAAGATGGTTGAAGTATGATTCAGTATAAGTATTTAGCTTATGAAAAATAATGATTAACGAGGGTTATAACTAGTAAAATTTATTTCTTTATTTTTTTGTCTGAGAAGCGGAATATTATGTCCAGCGGAGAGGGGGATTCTTTAGAACCTCCTCGGCCTACGCCTGTGCTTAAACATTTAACTAATTCGAACTGGTGTATTTAAGTGTTTTACACTCTACAAAAAAGAAACTTATCATTCTATAGGTATTTGAAGAACTTGTAGCATTTAAGGCTTGGGTTGGTCTGATATTTCACTGGTGGTAGTCTCCAGGGTCACTGATGAGGAGTGGAATTCTCCGAACTAGTCTGGCTCACACCCCAATGAAA
>NW_013667420.1:127922-132046 GCF_000517525.1 Limulus polyphemus
AAAGAATAGACCATTCCAAGCTTTTACTTGTTGTTAAACAAATGTTTAAACAACTCCATTTATTCAATTTAACTAAATGTTCTTCAGTCAGAATTTTCTTCATTTTTGTCAAAACTCATGTATTAAATACATACTTTTCGCAAACAATGGAAGAATATAAGTTCTCTTTGTTCAACCTCAAACTCAAAAAACAACAAAAAATTCAAAAGCATTAATTGAATATAATGTTTTTTGGAAGTGAATGTATTTTGTTTCAATATACTATTGTGATTTATTTCAAGATTTGACAGAAAATAAACACATAGTGTACATAAATTCGTGGGGCCGGCATGGCCAGGTGGTTAAGGTGCTCGACTCGCAATCTGCGAATCCCCGTCCCACCAAACATGCTCGCTCTTTCAGCCGTGGGGGCGTTATAAGTGACGGTCAATCCCACTATTCGTTGGTAAAAGAGTTGGCGGTGGCCTTCCCTCTAATCTTACATTGTTAAATTAGGGACGGCTATCGCAGATAGCCCTCATGTGGCCTTGCGCGACATTCAAAACAAACATAAGTTCGTAATAGCGATTCCAAAAATGAGTAACTGGAATGACTGTTTGTCCTGGTTAGTATCCTATACGATCACGTAAGGGAGGGAGAGACGAGTGGATAGCACAACAGCCCCCTTCAAGAAGAACCAGGAACGAAATAGTCTTTCTAGAGACTTCTCTAAAGCAGACAGCAGCCACAACGTAGGATAACAAAAATAGTATTTAATTAGTATTTTCTAAATAATGAAGAATAAAAAAGTAACCGACCGTATAGGTTACTAACCATGACAACAACTGATATCCGAGCGTAACATTTTAATAAGGTTACTCGTACGCTTGGATTTGGGAAATAAAAACTATCAATATTTAAATTCAAGTTCTGAAATGTTTATGATCCTATATGGCGAATTAGATGTTTTTAGGGGTGATACATATCGAATAATTATCTCAAAGTGTATCAAGCAGATATTAGGATTTAGCTATAGTTGAATAATTTTTGCATGACACCCTATTTAAGAAACAAAAAATTTACAATATTTATTCATACAGTTACCAATACGTCCGGACATTTATTTAAAAAGAGCAGTTTTTCATCATATAAAGTTATCTTTGTGTGTGTTATATCAATATTTAGAATGATATTTCATCTATTAGAAATCATACTTCTTTCTTACGCAATGCTATAATGTTACTTGGTGTTAAGCTCTTACGTTAACTGAAATATAAATATAATGTACATGTTTGCAAAAAAATAAAAACAAAAGTCACTGTTGGTTATTAAAAAAATGTTAGTTTGATAAATATTAATTCGCTTTATTCTAGATATTTTCAAGACATTTAATTATATGCGTGAAATATCTTTACTTGTATTTTTTGCTCTGATAGTCGACTATATAAAGGTGTTTTTTCATGTCTCTATTGTGTCTTTATTATTATTCTGTTGTTGTTGCTGTTTCAGAAAATAGGTGTAGAAAAAACCTGGAGAAAAGTTTTTTCATGTTCCTACCATGGAAAGGTCAGGTGTTTGTTATAAGAGAGGATGAATAGAAAGGAAGTGGTTAAGGTAAGCGGGAAATAAATCGTTGGTCGATTAATTATAGAAAAAATTAATTTTTACAAAAATAGAAATCGATCTATAGAATATTTTTGCTTAAAATGTAGATATGATAACAGCTAGGTATAGGAATAAGTAAAAATAACCACTGAAAAAATATAGAATTATTTCTTGAATCATAATGAATCAGTTGAGATATTTACTTAGTCAGACAGAAAAGATGTACAGAAGACACGATCTTTTACAGTGTTACATTCAAAAGTTAATATCAATGTATGTCAATAAAACTTGGTATGGAAACGTATTTTATAATTCAAATTTATATATTATTTAACTTCTGAATTTCAAAAGAAATATTCAAAGAAAATTTTGATCTTCATTTTGCTGTGTCACTTGACATGCCTGAGATCCAAATCTTCTCTTTCAGGATTTTCTAACATCAAAAATAGGCTGCAATGGTGTCCATCCAATTAGAAACACAAAAGCAGCATAATCATAAGCAAAAGTCAAAAATTTAAATCTCCTACCTTCAGTAAATTTATCAAACCTACTAGACAAGCCTCTTCTCTCTGACTTTCGTACGTAGCTGGTGGACGTGTTTATAACCATTACAAGATTATTAAAAATTGTTAAAAGGGGGAAATAGGGATCTTCAAAAAATTACAGAAACAAGATAGGTAGCTTAATGTGAAAATGCAATAAAAAAGTAAACAACTTAATGGTTTGAAACATAGTGTTGACATTATTTCTTTAAGCTACAAATCCCTATTTTGACTCTCCTAAATATTACAGCTCTTAGATACAGAGTCAAAATAGGGATTTGTAGCTTAATGAAATAGCGTCACCACTATGTTTCAAACCTTAAGCTTGTTTGTTTACTTTTTGGCGATTGCATTTTCACTTTAAGCTACATATCCTGTATCTGTATTTTTTAAGATCCTTATTCCCACTTTTTAGATTAACAACTTTTAATAATTTTGTTTCTTTAGTTTTTTTATGTCCATCATAGACATAAATCTGTATAATAGCAAATATATTGCCGATCTGATGCTCGAAACTGAGCTTGATGCTATCTTGTAAACCACGGCTTAAACATTTCTGTTGTAGAAGACAGCCTAGACGTTTGTGTAATATGGCCCAAATCGATCATGCAATGGTAAAACAAACTGTGATCCTGTCAACAGCGTCGTGTTCAAATAGGCAGGAAACTTATACATAAACAAGTAATATGCAACATCAGTACAGTTGCAACAATAAGTTTAATAATCGCTAGAAAATAAGAGATATATACGTATGAATGTAGTTAATTTCGAGACTCCATATAACCACCACAGACTACATTAAAACGATTGGGTGTCAATGGTTATATAGCTGCTGTTATTTGCTTGGTAGTAAAACGTAAAAACTAATCTACCCAACGCGCAACGATGCGTTTAGTAATATTGCCCAAATTTTATTACAACCCAGCCATTTTTGCTGTAGACTGGCGGAACAATATTAAATAATAATAAAAAAGAACAAATGGGTGATCCCTATTATAAATCACTCCTGTCGTTCATGATAAAGAGCAGATTCTTCTTTACATAAATCTTACAGTAGTTATTTATTATAAACGTTAGTCAACATAATTGCTTGATTTGTGGTGATCACATTTTACTGTTCTGAACACCAAAGGAATTTTTTTAAACCTGTTTATAACATATTTAAAAATAGGTAAATCATGTTAATTTTTGGAATATTTTATTGATTGATACATTTTTTGTGTCCTAAGATGCATATTTAAAAGCTACATGAATTGTTTTTCAGAAACCCAAACTTGCGAGACTTAACAAAGTTAACGAAAGAACATCCTCAATTTTTGCTCAAGTGTAAACCAGCTCTAATACGCAGTAAGTACTACAAATCATTGTTTTATGTATATATTTTATTTAGTGTTATATATTTTTAACAAAAGTAACTAAATGTAAAAATATAAACTTTCAACTTAGCCTAACAAAATTTCAGGAAAACAAAACATCTAAAATTTCATGTGCTTGAGTGTGTAATATAACACCTCGCAATCACGTGCGGTTTATATTATTTCTACAGAAAACAGTAAATGAGTTCCCGCTGTGATTTATCTCTTTTTGATGCGAGGATTACTGCTTCAGTATGTACAAAGTACAGCAATAAACCCATGAAATAAAAAGGAAGCAGAAGTGAAAAGGTTAAATTTGAAACTGTTAAATTATATAATTTGAATTTTCTGATCAATATTGCAGTCAGTGCAGAGTAAAAATGGTATTATTCATTTTACTTTTCATTTCACTTCAGTTAGTATTAAGAAAATAAGACATAAAATAAAGATCTACCAAAACAGAAACTCTTAGTATTCACTTAGAAGGTCCGAGAGGTTGTGCAAAGGAAATACGATAATTTTAAGATGAAAAGATGTATTTTTATTTTCTTAGCACGAAAATTACCTTTCACTCGAACTGAGCCATGTTACGTATGAGAATTTTGAATAGTCTGAAGCCGAGTTAACTGATAATTTAAATTTA
>NW_013667420.1:132056-134094 GCF_000517525.1 Limulus polyphemus
ATTTAAATACATGCCGATATATTAGTCAGTTTACGGTGTTTGCCAACAAGATTGATGCACACCGTTTTCGTTTTTAACACATACATTTTAATATACACACAGCAGTACAATTGACAATAACAATTACTACAAATAATGACTTACAAACAGAAGTTTCACAAACTTACAAACAATATAAAGTTTTCTTTCTAGTCTGGAATCTCCCTGATATATTATCGAGGATTCACGATGAGCGAGTTAATTACGAGTGGATGTACAAACGATCCGCAGGGAAGCTAGCTAGCTTTGTCCTTGGCCACACACACTAGGTTTTCCACGATGAATTTATATAATATCTTCGTAAAATTATTAATGTCCAATGAGAATCCACTAAAGTTAAATAATTAGTAACGTTCCAACTTTGTAACGGTTCCTGGTCAAATATCTAAAGTTTTCCGATTGATAAGCGTTATAAAAATCACAGGTATAGCTTTCGAAGTTTATAGCACACGGATTATAGCGAACTAATAATATACACTCCCCTTGGCGCATCATTATGATTATATCTATATCCGTGGGAAGGTTTTCTACAAACTTCAGTCTCACCTAACAATACTGGTTAAAGCGTTTACGTATATAGATATATTGTTGATTCTTACTCTCGAGAATCTTCTACAATTTTGGAGAATAGGCGGGAGTTTCTCAATACTTATCTAACAGTATAAGCTATGTATGTTTCTAAATATAAACTCAATTCAAACAACATTAATAATAAAATAAATACATAACAATAAATTCGTTACAGTCAGTAAAGATTATGGAAAGTTGCAAACAAATCTTTAGTAAAATATTTAATTAAAATAATTTGATTTTTGGGTACAACAGATTTGTAATATTTACTGAAACCTTACAAAACTTTGTAAAGATGCACATAATAAATTCAGAGGCCCTGTGAAAAGAGAATTAATTGCACTTTATTTGAATGATGTGCATATGCTAGTACAGGGGCATGTGGCCACAGATGTGCACGTTAGCACCTCAGGCAACATGCTGAACAGGCGTGGTTCCGTGGCTCCTGGCAAATTTCAGAGCATTCCACAGTGCAATGTTGATACGAAAATGTGTATAGGTATTGTTACGACAGCAGAAGTCACGCGATGCTGGGAGCATGCACGCTGGAGTTTCTCGAAGGATCGTGAATTTTCCTGGCAACTCTAGCTTGTTCGAGGTGCTCTCTTTTTTAAGTATATAAGCCTGGCGAGAAAAACCAGCTTGATTGAAAAGAAATAAAGAGATAGACAGATAGATCGAAGAGATAGATATTGATAATTGAGTCAATCAAACAGTAGGCACCGTAAGTAAAGTGCATGAATCACAGTGATTTATAGCGTGTGTTATAAAAGTAGTTAAGTTAAAGTACTGATTGGAAATACTGTGTATTACAAAGTTGTATCAAGGAAAAATAAACTGGTTTAATTAAGAAAGGACTTGTATTGCTGAAGTTTCTCGGAAAGAATTTGTACAGGAAATTATCAAATAAGCAGATACGTAACAAATTGTTGTCAGAAGTGGGATCTGAAAAAAAAGATGGAAACGAGAAGTGGCAAATCAAACTACAGCTTAGCAGATTTAATGGCAGCAATACAAGAACAGCAAAAGAAACAAGAATAGAGATTACAGCAGTTGTTGGGGGAAAAGAAAATAAACAAGAAGAGAGATTACAGCCGTTGTTGGAGGAAAAAGAAAAGAAACAAGAAGAGAGAAAACAGCAGTGACAAGAAAACCTGCAACAGTGGCAGCTCGAACAGCGAAAGAAACAAGAGAGATTACAGCAGTTGTTGGAGGAAAAAGAAAATAAACAAGAAGAAAGACTACAGCAGTGGTTGGAGGAGAAAGAAAATAAAATAGAAGAAAATCTCCAACAGTTGACAGAAAGCCAGCATACACAAATGGAAAAGATTAGTAAATTTCAAATTGAATTAAATACATTAAAGAACGATTTATTGTGTTTTACACAGGGAGGATGTATTAGCCATCGACCTAATCAGCCTCAGACAAT
>NW_013667420.1:135036-170065 GCF_000517525.1 Limulus polyphemus
ATAGATAATTGAGTCAAGGGAACACTAGGCACCGTAAGTAAAGTGCATGAATCACTGTGATTTATCACATGTGTTATAAAAGTAGTTAAGTTTAACATACTGATTGGAAATTCTGTGTGTTACATTTTTATTATGGAAGCAAAAATTTAGCTTTGTGCAAAATAAAATACAAATACTAAAACCACACTTTAAAGTTAATGCCCTTATATACAAAATAAAGGTTATAGTTATGTAATAGAAATTTTTGGACCAAAAAGCTATTGTGATGAAGTTGGTTTTGTCTCTTGGAATCGTTAACAAGAAAAGAAAAAAATTCAAGTTAACAAATGCTCATAGGACAAAATTTTACAAGTTTTTAGTTATATTTCAAAATATAACAGAGGAAATGGAGAAAGAAATAAGAATCACCAACATTTCTGTTTTCCCATGCACCTGTCAAGTCCCATGATGCAGTTCAAGTGGTCTTTAGTGCCTTTAGTTTACCTAAATGTGGTCTTGGAAGCTAATGTCCATGTACAGTTGAAGATCTGTGGAAAGCTTGTCAAGATGCGTGATATAAGGTTAACCTCACTATCCTTAGCAGAAGTTTGTTACAATGGAAATTGCAGTATCAGACAATAGTTTCTCATTATGGCTAGCATACAGATCATGATCAGTGATGGAAAAAATAATTCTACGGGCATAACAGGTCTTGGAACATTGTTTTTATAAAGTGTGGTTAACCTCAATATAGGTTGAGAAATCAAATCAGTTAAAAAATGGAGAATAATATTAAAATTTTGCTTGAAATAAAAAAAGAATTATAAGATAGTTAAAACATATTAGTATATCAGGTATATTTTAAGGAATTCAGCTGTGACACAGTTAATCTTGAGTCCCAGCTTAGCAAAATAAGAAAACTCTATAAAAGCCCTTGTTTTCACCAGGTATAATAAGCCAAAATATGAATTTTTGTGTATGGTAATAACTTTTACAGAGAAGCAACAAAAAAATGTTACTTGGGCAGCTTTAGTTCAGAATAGCTGGTTATGCTATTATTTACATTTTGACCCCCCTGGTGGCTCAGTAGTAAGCTTGAAAGCTTATAGTGCTTACAGTATTTGCCAATGTATAAGGTGATACTTTTTACAATTAAAACAATGCTTGATATTACCCCTTGTCTTATACACAGGTTCAAAGATAGAGTTCCAGTAAGGACTCTCTGGTTAATATCATATTTAATCAAAACTACTTTGTTCCTTTTACTTTTGTTTCATTTTTTTAAATAAGTGCATTGACACATCGTGCCACCTACTGCGTTACAATAACATATTTGTCATTGTATCATTTGTCTCGATTCTTCATAACTAGAAGTTATTTACCTCACATGCTAGTTACAATTAATCAAGATATTTTTTTATTTGGAATATATTGATCTCATCCGTTATGCTAAAATATTGCTAATATTATATCAAAAAGTTAGTTTCTGTAATTTTGTAAATATGTTTTCATAGTAGATCACCATATCTTAAGGTTTAGTATTTTTTTGTAACAGATAAGGAGTTCAACTGTGATGAAAACTTTGTAAAGTTGTTTATTACATGTTTGTGACTTAAGTTATGTTGCATTGAGCTGTCTGTAGCATTTGATGAGTATAAAAAACTTGTGGTTTTATTGATTACCCCAGAACACAGGTTAGCATGGTTTACAAATAATTTCTAAGAATTTCTTTACAAAAGTAACATCCTAGACTTGCTTGACAATAGACTATACACCGAACCTAAAACAAATACACTTAATTTGCTAAAAAAATCCAGGGTTGTCTTATATACCAGAAACTACGGTAAATTTGGATTTATATGTATGCAATGGACAAAGCATAGGTAATAAATTGTGCAGCTTTGTGCCTAACAACAACAAACATTAATTACACAAATATATGTGTAGGTGTTGGTTTAGGTATAAAGTTATGCCATAATAGATTTCATATGCTAACAGCAAAATAAATACTATTTATATTTTAAATAAATTAAAATTGTACATAATAAAACTTCACTATTGTGTTAATTTCTCATGACTTAAAAAAGTAAAAATATCCTTAATAATTCCTAATGGTACTAATTTGTTCCACTCTTAAAGTACCAACAGTTTGTTTGTAGAAATTATAGTTAAGCACAAAGCTACAAAATGTGCTACACTTATCATGGGTATTGAATCCCAGATTTTAGCATTATAAGATGTCAGACTTAGAGCTGTCCAAAGTACCAACAGACAATGAGACTTATAGCAGTAATCTGAATACAAGTTACTTATTATTGTTATATGTTATTACAATAGTATTACCCAACAGTATGAACTAATTTTTGTTTCAGTTCGTATGTATCAAATATTCACAAATATGACACATTGAAAATTCTCATCTTATATATATTGCGAACCATGGTCTTTCTGAAATGATGGGAGAACTGGTGTGAATAATGTTGATGCCAAATTTTATTTCACAAGCAGGATATTCTACTCTAAATTGTTAGGAATTTAATCACATTATCGATCACATTTCAAAATGTGACATACCTTAAAAAATAAAAATGTAGATTTACCATATGTTATTGTTGCACGGCTCTTAGCATGACTGAAATGCTCAACAATTATTTTTCGCAGTAGGCGATTTAAGAAGCTCAGAGCTTAGGCTCTGAGTGAAACCAAGAGTGCTACACAATAACCTTTTTAAAGTCCATGAAATAATTTAGATTGATAGATTAACATAAACTTTTCCAATCACTGGGGATGGATACGTTTGGTAGATTAACTTAAATATTTCCCATCACTGGGGACAGGTACTTTTGCTTGTAAGTGATAAGAACATGATTTAAAAAAAAACAATCACTGCTTGTAAACACTTGGGATTAAAGATTCGTCTTATGATTATGGTTAGATACATTTTACATCAAATTACTTCTGCATTAACTAGTTCTTCCCTATCCATAGTTTCTTCTGAAAGAATAGTCATTTGGCAGTTACTCAGTAAAAACATTTATTAAAACCCCAGCTAGAATTGATTGGACTAGTTTAGACATAGTTTAAAACAAAAACATTTTGTTTTTGAATTTATTGTAATCAAAAAAGGCTTAACTATAACCTATAATAATTAGCTGACCACGTTTATTGACTATTCAATCCTGTTGCTAGGAGGCTACTTCATTTAATTTTTCTCAGTAAAACAATTTATTAAAAGCCCCAACTAGTAATGAATGGACTAGTTTAGGCATAGTCTAAAAAAACCTTTCATTTTTGAATTTATTGTAATTATAAAAGGCTTAACTATCATCTACAATAATTAACTGACCAGGTTTATTGACTGTTTGATCCTGTTGCTAGTGAAACTACTTAAATTGATTCTTTTATGTTTCGAAAAATACTTTCTACCTCCAATCAATAATTATTAACATGTATGTTAATTTTTGCTCAAAGGATCATTCAGGCCTGCATGACAAAGAAACGGTGATTTGTCATCGAACCCACCTCTCCAGAAGCCTACACATCTTTAGGATAGTAATGGAAAGAGTTTCAGATTCATTGATGAATTTTTGAAATTGAAATTCTGTATCAGAGATAGGTATGCATTCTTACTTTAATAACAGAATGATAACATTGGCTTAAGACTTTCACATTTTTGTTTTCCAATAATTGTGTGTCTTGCATGTTTACTTGGTTTGAAATAATTTATTCTTATGTCATGTATAATACACAGAATTTAAGATCTTATATTGTGATCAGGTTTGAATTTTAGTTGATTTATGAAATTATACAGAGGTTGAGTACATTACATGAAAACAATTTTGGAGCCACAACATGTCCTTACAGTCCATGTCCCATCATACTCCATATGATGGTGGTGCATCTCAACAATAAACCTGCACATAGTTTCTACTACAGAAGGCTTCATTGTAAGATTGTTTTGTCAAAAGCACACCACTAATCCCTGATGTTTTCCATAAGCCATCTTGTGTATGAGGACAATAGTTCTCAGCATCTATTTCAACAGACTGATTGCATAGAAATCCACATGCACAGTGTTATCTGGTGGTGACTCAACCAATATGTTTTCATATGAAGTAGCATAAATATCTGTTTCATTTTCCAGCTGCTTTGAGATTTGTGATGGTTGAATAGATTCATAGAAGCTTGTGCTGCTTTTCCAAATGAAAATCCTTCTTAATTATGATGTGTACTATTGCCTGGGGCAGTTAGGTGACTTTTGCCACTGACCTTCATGCTCCTGGATCCTCATCTGTCACAAGACACTGCACTTTACTTAACACAGTTAGGGTATGACTTGTTGCAGGCCTCTTTTTCAATGGTCTTGGTGCCTCAAGTTGAATGATATTTCTTTGTTTTCCAATATCATTAAGTACAAGTGATATCACTATCTTGGAAATTCTAAACCCATGGTTTGAGTGTATAAAAATTTTACACTGGAAAGAGCTGTTACATACCCTTCCCAAAAATGGTCAATTTTCTGTGGCATCACACCACCTATGAATACCAAACAATGTCAAAATGTGTTCCAAAATGACTTTGTCAATTTTAGTTGCCATATGACTTGCTTATTTGCATATTCAAAATTGCTTTAATATAACATACTAAACTCTTTATCTATATTTTCACAATAATATTTACACAAATACTTAAACAGAAATGGTTAAAACTTCAGAATGCTAAATTTTATTGACAACCATGAACTCATGCTATGGATAAGTCAATTCCACATTAATGTAACACTAATCTTTACTGACAGCTCTTCATGTGACAATTTAAAATATTTTCTAATGCAATTATTTCAGATTTTAAAGGAATTTCTAATGTGCCTGAGTGCCAAAAATATGAATTATAACATTATTTGATTTAAAATTATTCTAGAGCAGTTTTGACAAAGTGAAACAGAACATATACATAGAAGTTCCAACTTTTATCCTAAAAATCAAAAACATCAAGTTTTTGATGCTATCTGTTTAAAACATAATAAAATATGTTCAAGCTTTAGCATGATAGAACTAAACTGTAATCTTATTTAAGTATACCAAACAGTGCTACAAAAATTTCTCAAATTTTTGCTTCTAAAATTTCCTGCTGAAAATTTTAGCAGATATTACTATGATTTTTAAATAAGTACAATAAACTGGTGTGGTTAGTGTTATTGCTGAAAATATATTATTATATATGTGTATATATATATTACATTTGTTTGACATATATATGTATATTTAAGATAATATTGGAGTTGAGGGCATGTTTACTGTATAGGGCTTCAGACAATAGATGAGAATAGCTATTTTGAAAATTTTAAAACCTTGAGTTTAAACTAGTATATTTCAATGGCAGTTTTGTATAGTTTGATGAAGATGACAGATTGAGTTTCCCACATGTTATGAAAATTTTAAAACCTTGGGTATAAGCTAGTATATTTCAATGGATGGTTTGTATAGTTTGATGAAGATGACAGATTGAGTTTCCTACATGTTACCCAATACACAATTTACAATGAGGACAAAGGAAGATGACATTGAGTTTCCCACATGTTACCTAATACACAATTTATAATTAGGACAAGAAATATTTGTATACCTCAAAGTAACTTTTTACTAAGGGAATTCTGGTTATTATACAAAGAATGTGTTGTTTTCCCAAATTGTGGAACCATATAAAATTTTGAGTGTAACTGTGACTAGAATTGAGTGATTAACTCAATTACCTGTGAGCATTGATTTATGTTGCAGGAATTAATCATTTAATCGAAATTGCAATTAAACTGATTTCATAAAAATTAGTGTTCTCAATTATCATCGTTTTTGATTATTCCAATTATCTAAATAACTGAAATATTACCATTATAACTTTTTTTTATTATTGTTGATTCATTCAGGGTTGTTCAGCTTAATCAGATTGGATTACAACAGAAAGACAATGAATGCAACTGACTGTGTTATAGAAGAATTTAAAACTTGCAACAGCTTTGATAGGATTCTTCACAAGGTTTTGTTATAAACAGGTGCATCTGTTGACAGTGTTGTGACTATAAGTTGACAGGCTGTTGTTGGTAAGATGAAAACCCTGCTTTTACATAAGAATTGGACTTTTATAGTGCTGCATTGAAACTATCATGTTTGAAAGCAGATGAAAATACACAAGTCACTTTAAATTGGAGAAGTCTTTTCTACATTCAAGTGCAAGGACAAATAGCCATTCTTAAGATACCCAGATGTTATTTTGTACTTTGTATGAAAGAAAAAACATTAATGTGGAATTCTGTTATGATAATATTGGACAAATTTTATGAGTTTTCTTCCTGAAAGTGTATATTCATCAATAAAGTTTGAATTGCCACCTTTGGATTTAAATAAATGTTAATTTATCTAGTATAATGCCATATTGAAGCAAATAGCTTCACAGTGAGTAGCTTTTAGAAATTAAAATTATTTATGACTTTAAATGTGCAACATCAATCATTAGAAACCTATAACCTGAGCATTTTTTGAAAGGTGGACCATCTTTTAAAAGCACTCTAGTTATAGTGTTTCATATTTTTGACTTTATCATTTGAACTTAAATGTTTTCCTAACATCAGGAATCAATCATTGAAATATTGCTAATCTTCTATGACCCATCTTAACTTTTGTTTTTATATCAAGTTTAATCTTTAACTTGGAGATTTCTGAAACTACTTTTAAAAAATTTAATGTGGATCTGACTTCTTTCATAGTGTCTTCAAAATACAAGATTATCCTTCCAATAGTTTTGTCATTATATATATATATATTATTGGTATAGCAGTTTAATGTGATGTATTAGGTTTAATTGTAGAATTTTGTTTTTGGTATTGTAAACATTATAAATCTGGATGTGAAGGTGACTTGTAACACATTTTTAGGACAACTTATACTGCACTCTTCCTTCTTACTGCCACTTAAATTATGTGAAAGTTATATATATCCGTTTTGATTAGCACTTAGTTGAAACTGGCTATAGCAAAAAGTTGAAAATGTTCAATGTTGCACTTGTTCAAATCAGCAAAAATATCAAACTCTCTGTATGATATAACATTGTCACCATTTTCAATTAACATTAAATTTTTACAGTAATTAACAATAAACTTTTCTGAAGCAGACATTCCCTAAAATGCTGAAACAAATGTCACAGGTGTAATGCTAACTAAAACTTTACATGTATTCCTATGTTTGTAAGAGGACCATGTTTGCCTCTGTGCTTGAAGTGCAGATGGCTTTTTAACAAAAATTATGATCCTTGTGTTTGGAAATTTGGTAAATAATGCAGGCAGCATGAGTAGTTTTACCCTTTCAAAAAACAGAAAGGGGAAGTGCAGTTCTAATTTCACGTTTTAAAATTTTGGGAAAATGTGCTGCAGAAATATCTTCAACAAGTAATCCAATCTCAGATAACTAAGTTCACTTCCTATCATAAGGTGGTGAACAGATCCATGCATTCCAGCACAATCTTTCCATGCCATTTTGCTTGAGGTCAAAGATATTCCAACAAAGCATTAAATGTAGTAATATTTTTAGAAGTCCAGTATAAAACTGGGCTTCGTCATCATATCCTCCACATGAAAAATTGACGGTGACAGCTTATTCTTTTCTTCTGTAAGGACCTTAACTTTGTATAACAGTTCTTGTATTAGTTTCTGTTGTTGTTTGGACTTCATTTGTTGTTCAAGGCAGTGATGCCTGAAGTATCTGATCAACTAAACTGTTTTAATACTTTGTTTCAGAACTTTCGTATTTTGAAAAAGATGGCAAAATCCAATGTTTGCTATAACTATGAGCAGATACATATGTCAGTGTTGAAAATATGTTACATACCAAATCTACCATAATCTGATCTGACTGGAAGTCCATGCTACTTATCTCAATCTCATTTTGAACATCATGAATGTCTATGAGATAAATAAGTTTAACAGCTTTAGTAGTCTTTATTTTCTTATTTTGGGTAACAGATTTGATAACCTGTGAAAAGTCTTTAACATGTTAAATCAACATGAGCAGGATCTTCATTTCTCCTCTTTGCCACAAAGTAATGTCCACACACGCTATCAGTTACAACAAACTTATTTTTACCAGCAGTGAACAACCTGCAGTGTGATTTTAAGCATTTCTTCAAAAATCTGGTCCTTTTGGAATCTGATGAAATGCAAACTATCTTGTACTACAACCAATGACAGAACAATAATCATGGCCTCCCATTATTCATTCACAACAATCAAATAAATTATTATTGAATAATCTTTTGTCAAAAGTTGTTGTTTGTATTAAAATAGTAAGTAAGTTCAACATGTGATCACTACAGCTCAATGATAGCCCTCAGCTGATAAACTATCATGTGATTTTATAGACAAAGTAAGGTTGCACAAGTGCAGTGTTTTGCAAAAGTAAAGTATCATTATACTAATCTATGTTAACAGTAAGTGTTTCATACATTTTTAATCCTCACATCATCCTTTCCAACTCATGAGGCTAACCATAAAGTACACTGGGCTTCTGTATTTATTTCATACACTACAATGTCATTCTCTTTCAAGTTTCACTGTACTTCTATTGGCTAACATGCTGTAAATATAATCTTTTTTCAGGCTTGCCTCCACCACTCATAATTAGACTCAATCCTGACTTGTCTGTTACTAAGTAGGGTATGAGTCATTGTGTGTGTGGTTCTTCTATGAAACATTAGATCATTGTGCTATATAGCTGTTGTTAAATATTTTTCATTTAAAGAATGGCTGACAGTGAAAATGTTGGTGTTTTACTTCATATGCCACTTTCCTCGATTTCAACTGCAATATGAAGGAGCAAAGATTATCCGAAGCCTAAGCTGGAGTTTCTTAAAAATGGAAGATCTAAAAATATTGCTTGTTTAATTGTTAGTGGTACAATAAAATGGAATGGGTGAGTGAAAGTAGAGTATTCCACAGTAAAAACTATTCTGTTGGTCTTCTTTGCTTTTAAAATTGGCTCTGTGTTTTACTTAAGGAATATATATAGTGATTTGAAAAATCTTCCACAGGCTGTATAAAAAGCATGCAACAGTACCCAGACACTTATCTACAGAGGTAAAGCTTCAGCTTCTTTGTGTTAGATGGAGGAATGCATACACAAATTACTAAACACAACGCTCTTGTTAATAACCCTTTGTGAATGGCAGGGTCAAAGTGTGTCATGACCTTTTACAGTTACATTACAAATTCAATTAAACAACTATTACCAATGAACTTGGCATCAAGTTGTACTTTATAATTCATAGTTTTATATTATTTAACTTTCAATGTCTTCACTTTCAGCACTCTGAATTCCTCATTTTAGATTATCTTTCTATCCTATATATATTAAGTGTCCAACTAATTAGAAATACATGTTATAGATATTGACAGGCCAGAATATAAAATTTTAACTTCCTATCTTCTTGCTTTACTGATGTATCACTATATTTATCAAACCCTCCCATCTTTTTCTATCTTTCAAGGCATGTTTATAATTTTCTTTGACATTGTTATTTATAACCAACAGAAAGAGCATATTTTTCTTTATGAGTTAATTTATATGTTATTTCATTTTGATGGCCATAAAGAGACCAGTTTGCTTGACATTCATTGTGTGCAATTGTTGTTCAGCTCTGAATAGCTAATAGAATGTTTTTAATTAACCTGTTTATAACTCAGTTAGAAAGCCAGTTAAATTATAGTTATTTTGGAACATTCTATTCTAGTGTTCTAAAATGGATATTTGAAAGCAATATTAATTATTTTGTGGACAATCAACATTGTGTGAAAAAGCATGCATTCAATTACAAATAGACCTCAAAGTTAATGTAATTCCTGAATTTTGTTTTTTCATTTCTTGTTATATATTTTTTCACAAAACTAACTAAAATGCAAAATTAAGAACTTACTTTACATAAAACATAAATTACACAAACTTTTAATTTCACGAGATCAGCTCAAACTAACTGCATCTCTTGATTTGTAACCTGATACTGAGTGATATTTTGATTAACCTAATCTTTTTCACAGTTTTTTTTTTTCACCAACTGATAGAGCTTTATTAGGGTTGAAAGTATGCTTATTGTACAGTAATAAAATACGAAATGGTATTACTGATTTTATTTTGCATTTTTCAACATTTCATCTCAGTGTGCACTAATGATTTTTGGGTATAATTAGTATTAGGATAGAGAAAATAAGAGAAAAGTTTTACTGAAAAACTTTTGATATTCATTTGGGAATTTCTAGAGGTTATGCTTTTAAGATGAAAAGAAATATTTTTATTCTTATCATGAAAATCCCCTTTCATTCAGACTTACTCAATAAAGGCTTAAGAAATTAACAGACAAAACTTCCACAGAAATAATTTCTTTAAAATTTTGATTTTTTGTGTACAACAGACTTGTAATGTTTACCAAAAGCTGCCAAAGTTTGTAACAGCACATTTAGTAAACATTGTTACGTATGACTTTAAAGAAATGGGGGTAATCAAATGGAGATGTAATAAAGCAACTAATAGATGCTGCCACTTTGAAGTTACCAATTCAGGGGCAGGGGCATGAAGTTGTTGAATAATCGAATAAATATAATTCTCAAGAACTAACTACTTTATTAGCAAAATATGACAGGTTATTGGACATGCACATAAGTAAACCATCTGTTACTGGAATGTCTAAAATATTTCAAAATTATTTGGTTCATCTGTTGCATATACTACAGGAGATAAGTATAAAAGAAATAACTGCTGCCTCATTTTTTGCATGGTGGGTGGATGAAACTACTTACTTCTCTTGCAGATCACAGCTGTCAATTATCTTGAGACATATTAAACTGGAATTTACAAAGAGAAATTCTACTGTTTTCAACTGAACTAATTGTGCAATGAATGAGCTGGATTATTAAAAAAAAAATGGTAATACAAAAAAATGATAGTGATGCAGTGATAGCATCCCAACTGAATGAACTAAGGCTAAAATTAAGGAAGAGGTGTCCATGGCTATTTTTATACACTGTTATGTCCACCATTTGAACCTGGTAAGTAGTCAAGCTGCAAACTTCATAAAAGAAGCAAAAAATTTTTTGAAGCATTAGCCTGAAGTACAAGCTTTTTTGTTTTTTTTCAAAGTCAACAAAGCAAATTGGTATTTGGGATGTCAGCAGACTTCCACTGGGCACTCCAAATCATTGGGATTTTACTTCAAAATGTGCACAACTTCTACAATTCCATTAGAAATCCACCAAATTTTAACATGAAGCCATCTCTGCATCAAGTGGATTCATTGGTACACTGAAGAGTTTTGATTTCACATTCATGTTAATTGATACAACCAGGTTTTCTGCCAGACTGATCCAGTTTTTAATATTCTGCTTCAGGAAGCCAATTCCATTGTCTTTTGCAGGAGTATAATTTATAACCTTTACACAGACATCAACAGGAAAATAGAAATTACTTTCCAAATTCTATTTGATAAAGCTGCAGACCTAACCGAGCATCCCATAGAGAGCTATAGAGTGAGAAGTAAGAGGGGTAATTGGACAATGCACAAGCTAACCCTAAAGTAGAGTACCATAACCTGTACTTCTGCATACTGGAAAATATACTGTAACAAATGTCAGTTCATTTAATCAACTTACAGAAACTGCAGTTTTTGCAACTTTCTGAGCCAACAAGAATTTATTCAAATAAACAGTTTCTCAACAATGCTCTAGAATTATTGAACATGTATGACAGTTTCATTGACTTTGAACACATAAAAAATGAGCAAATTATATTCTATGCATATAAAAATATCCATGTTTGAAAAGGGGTTATTTGCTCACTGTTAAAATACTCTAAATAAAACAATTTCAATAAAGCCATATGTCAGCTTTACCATCAGATGTGTCTTGTAGCAACTATTACTGCACCTTCAATAGCTACATATGAAGCTTTCCTTACCCAAAGCAAATTATAACATACTCAAGGAATACAACAGGCCAGGAAAATTTAAATAGTCTTGCACTTATTACAATGAAAAGGTGATTATTAAGACTGTAGAAAAAAATCCATGCTGGTATTACACTTTTGTCAACTATTTTCCTGGACAGAAAGCCAGATGGATTGAGATACAAATTACACCCTTCTGGATTCATCACTTATGATGCGAGTGAACGTTTTTTTGTTATGTTTAGCTGCTTGCCTTATGTTCAGGGTATAGTATAATACTGTATTATATTTCGTATGTAGTAACTTTTTAAACCTACTACAATAACTTTATTGCATACAATAAAAATAATTAACAAAAATAATACTGAAATATACCTGAATGTCCACTTATTAGTCAGAAGCCATTATCAATTACAAAATACGTGTAAAATTGAATAATGTTACACAATGTAAGAATCATAAAATCTCAAATGTCTGTGACATTTCCAACAAGCTTTCACCAGCCCTATATCTGATTTGCTTAAAACCTAAATTTTATTTCATTGTTCATTTCATTTAGTTGCTGAAATAAAAATCAATATCAAATCCCAGGGAAGATCAAATCCTAAGTTTAGTCTTAAAACACCTCTGCAATTTACAACCTCTCCCTTTCCTCAGGTTATTATTCAAACAAGTAGAAAATGGCTATTCTAATGATTATTCTCAGAAATAATTGCCATCTAAATATTTCAAAAACTTTAGACTTATAAGCCTACCAAATTGGCTTGACAAATTAATAGAAAATATCATATCTAATTGTATCTTAGATACCAATAACCTACTAACTGGAATTCAAAATGCATCCAGCAAGAAAGTTAAAACTGCTTACCACTTAGTTTGCCTAACTGAAACTGTTTTTCAAGGTTTTATTAAAAAATCACACAATAGCCATCTTTCATAATGTAAAAAAGCATTCAACTCAGTTTGGCACAATAGCTTAAGATGCAAACTAAAAAAATTCAATTTTCATTATTTCAATTATCTGATGTATTTCTAGTTTCCTAAGTAAAAGAAATTTTAAAAGTTAAATACTAAAATTTCCTATCTGACAAATACCAAATTCTAGCCAGTATGCCACAAGGCTCTGTTCTTAGTCTGCTCCTTTACATACTCTTTCGTAATGTTATTACTTTGATGTTTGATGCTTTTCACGACTCATTTCTTGCCACTGACAAAGTTCAATTCTCTATAAAAAATTTACAATAGGTGCCAACAATGGTGTGTCCAGTTGAACCCAAAAAACCTCAAGCTCTGATTCTTCCATAGATCAGTCAATAAAAAAAATTAAAAAACTTTCTCAAATTAAATTATAACTATTAAATACACACCTTCACTTTTCTAACACGTTCAAATTTTAAGTTATAATTTTTGACTCTTGCATCATCTAGATCCCTCATGTTTAAGACCTAATGAAAAAAAAATAAGTCAAAGAGCATTGTTTTTATAGAATTGAGGTGGCACCACGTGCAGTTGTAACAAGTCGTCCTTGATAGATATTTACGTGTGTGTGTGTGTGTGTGTGTGGATATATATATATATATATATACACACGTATGTATGTATGTATACACACATACATACATATATGACACATCTTGGAATATGAATGCATAGTTAAGTACATAATATCCAGCAATTTATTTTCAAGATTTCAAAAGATACAGAACAAAATAATAGAAATCGATTTAGTTTCAAATAATTAATTGCACCTTATTTTAAAGATTTCTATGCAGAAAAGAAAATCAAGTACACCCATGAATGAGACCTCTTAAAGGCTCCAGATTGCAGCATTGAAGCCTAGGTTGACATTATATAATACAGTATTTTATACATCAAGGTCCTTGAAATCAAAACTTTTCCTAGGGGAGGTCCTTTAGACTCCCACACCCTCCTTAACACCACTGACAGCATCTTATTTCTTGATGTTTCTCAGAATTGTTGTCATTATCTTTATTAAATGTTTACTTGAATGGTTTTGGTTTCTTTAGTGCATGAATAAATAAATAAATATATATATATATATAATTCTATTGACAAAAAAAAAAGTTTTAATGACAAGGAAATGTAGTATATGTAAATAATTTGTTTTGGGAAAAACTTTAAAAAAAAATGTGTAAGCATGATGCAGTTTAATGGCATGGTTGTTATATAGCTTTATTTGTAGCAAAAATCTCAGCCAACCTGCCAACAATAAAAAATATATACATCTTTTTTTGCTAGTATGATGAAGTAAGGGATAAAATATAATAGGAAATGTTATCTCAATAGTAATGCATGGAAATTGTTGAAATTGAAATTTTTATAAACTGTGTATATAAATAATGCATTTGCTATAAGGCTAATCTTAAGAGAGTTTGCACATATTGAATGTAGTAACTAATAAAGTTTTTGTTCTCAGGTTCAACATTTATTTATAAGTTTCTTTCACTTGTAAGTAATATTGGTAAGAACAAATAATTTTGTAAGCTATATGTTAATGTACATGTAACAACCTGCAACAATAATAACAAGTTGTAGCTTTCTTCCAGTGATTACTAAAAAAAAGATGACAATTTCTGTACCTCATATTTGAGAAAGCCAGTATCTACAAACATTTCAATAAACAGAGTTGAAGAAAGAAATCTTAACTTGCTTAACATCACACACGTATCTTTGTAACTAGACAATGATTGGACATACAGGTAAAATATTTTCTATGTCTACCAAATTATACAACCTCGAACACTAAAGGGTATCATAAAAATACTTTAAAGGTCTACTTAATGGAGAATGACCAAACACAAATATGGAATCATCAATTCTATATTGTTTTTCCTACTTAAAATATTTAATTATTTCTTGCTGTAGTTGTTTTACTTCTATACAAATAAAAGATTAATATAAATTTGCTGAAAACGTAAGATCTTGCAACATTGTTGCTCTTGAAAGGTAAAAAACTGTAGTGACTGGACAATCCATTTTATTTACAATGCACAGAATAACTACAGAAATAAAAATATAACAATAATCTAATATTATACTTTTTATAAATGGAAGTTAAGTATTTATAAAAAACATACTTAGCCAAATTAAAAGAAAAACCAAGCTTTTACACAATGTATTTATCAAATGTTTTCAAAAATAAAACAAAAGATATTGTACATATCTTGGATCCTTCGCATCATACTTGAATTTGTAGTGGGAATACTTCTCAGATAGTGCGTAGTCCTTCATCAGTACACAAGTTCAGATAATGTTCATACCCTTAGTTAAGCTATAAAGTGTTAACCATCATATTCTAGCTGCTACTGCATATGTTTATTTTTTAACCTCTCCAGTTCCATTAGTCGAGCACGAGCATGATGAATTCTGTGCCAAGCCATGCTGAGGTCTTTCTGGCTAGCATAACTAGAGCCTTCATGTGCTTGTCCTGAAAAACAAACATTGACTTTCTAAATCCTTTTCTTTCAATCATACTCACAGCACAGTTGGTGCAGTTACCCATATAAGCAACAAAAACAGAAGTAAAACTTGTTGTAAAATGTAAGATTATAGCACATATTTTAAGAGTTATAGAGGCACATTTGCCATAAATATAACTTTAGCTTTAGTATATCTACTAATTCATTATTACACTAGTATAATACCAAACTAGTACATGCATGGCTTATACAAACTCTTATTAAGAATATGTGGCTAGGGAGATGGTTGTTACAAACATGCATCTATATTTAATCATAAAATATTCTACATCTATTACTTGTACTTAAGTGTTGCTGGTTTGTTGTACAATAAATTTTTTAAAACCCCTTGGAGATAAATACACCAGTTCACATGAATGATGATAACCTAGACAGACCTTGACTTTAACTTATGAAGCCACTAGCAAATGCTTGCTAGTTATTTTTTTTCCCATCAGCATATTAGGGACTGCTACTAGCAAGAAGATTAACAAAATTAACTGTAATTGTGCTACAATTCCATATTTCATGAATCAAATGTTAATAAATCTATATAGATCGTATTTAGATGTATAATTTAGATGTGTCATATTTTCTTTCCAAATCTCAACACTCATTTTAATTACACAGAGATATTTTTATTTTAACTATTTCACAAAGTTTTGGTGGAAAATGGTGTATCCATGAGTTTCTGCATTGATATTCTAAAGTTACCCACTACTGATGGCCACCCTATACTAAAAAAAAAAAGTATTTTATTATTAAAAGTTACACACAGTTTAAATGCTGAAAGCTAACATAACACAATAAGTCAAAAGGCCTGACATTTGTGTTAACTGTGGATAAATTCAGAGGAAAGAATAAGTTATAAGTTCCCTATACTAAAAATGTATTTCCGATAGGTACTTCCCTCTCCTCACAAGATTAGCAATTTTCATCCAGTGCAGCCCTCTATATGCAATTTTTTTCTTTAAAATATTAAATCGAATGATTCCAACATGTCTCTTATGTAAATCATCATGCATCACTTCTCCATCAATAAAAGTGTGACATACGTGATGCATGTGACTCCCTACACCACTTTGAGGTTTGGCAGAAGACGCAAGCACCAGAGAAAAGTTGGAAGGAAGGGTGGGAAGAATGACAGAAGTACCCCCCGAAAGCTTCAAAAGTATACCTCTGGAAATGAGAGAGTCATATCTGATGAGGGGAACCTCACCACTTCTGAACCAGATATACTCTTTGCCCATCCGTGAAATGTGTAGGAGATGAGGGTGGAAAAAGAGAGGAGCACATCAAGTGGGAGAGAACTGTGCTAGGATAGTGATACTAACAATGTAAATAGATATGTAACTCAATCCCACCAAATATAAAAGTGGGTAAAACAATAGCTGTGCCCCTAGGTGTACAGTGACTAGGGTGCAATGGACCATATTTGGAAGTCAACTACATCTAAACCCATGCTGCTGGGAACTGACATCCATGCATGGGTAGGATGAGGATCATATCATCTTCACCTAAAGTTCAAGAAACTGGGGGGAATCTGGAACCACTCCAACTCCTGAGCATGACACACTTGCTAGCTTTGATCTATCAATCCAGGGACCCAACATCCAGTATTGAAAGTATGCCTATATAATATAACTCCCCCAATAGCGAAACTGACTGGAACCATCCATAAAGCAATAACATACTCAGAATAAGATACAATGATGGATAGCAAAAAGGACAGAAATGGAACAATCCACTGTGACCCACAACAAAGGAGGAGTATGATCTAGGGAGGAATATAGATAACCATAAACATGTGTGAGGACTTATGTTGATTGGCTCTACTCTAAATCAAAAACCCAGCCATGGGGTACCAATATCCACATGGGAGTAGGATGAGGGCTCTCCCAATCGAAGGGGTGAACTGCAATTCGATGTCTCACTCCTTTGTGAGTGTATATTGCATACTCGAGGATAGCATGTCATTTACACCTGCAAAACACTTCCACCCTACTCTGCAATGAATAGTTATAGCCATCTTTGTGTGGAACTCATTCAGGAGCGTGTCTCCACGGTTGACCACCCCAACGGCGTGGAACTTGAAAGTGATAAGGACTCCCACATTCCACTAGAAGGGGGGTGAAAACACAGTGGAAAGTCTGGTGGAACATCATCACATAAGACAATGCAATGGGTGACCATGAAGCCCTATTTTGAAAAGCAGACCATACCATTTATTCAATACAAGGCATGACAGGAATGGGCAGCTATCCCCTTTTGCTTTACCCATTCAGTCCATGGGTGGTACGGTCTGGAACGAGCAAGTCTATGAACCAATTACATCATGAGGTTATTCACCTACACTCTTGTGGAACAGTGAGCATTGCGAAGCCATGGAAGATAAAGCGAGAGTAAAAATGGCTGTACAGTGCAGATTTCAAGTTGAAGAATATCTGGTCAAGCACCACTTGCCATAGAGCAGGTTCCATATAATGAGTAAATGAAGCAAAGGCAAGTGAAAGGAAAAGTATGAATATAAACTTACCCAGTCAAAGTTGCACTGAAGCCTAAAGAATGGCCACAGGTGGAAGACGAAAACCCAATGAAGAAAAAACTGCAATATGGTATAAATAATGGAAGACAAATGTAGTAGGTGTCGTCCTCATGCCCGACTGTAGGATTTCCTCCAATGGCTGACAAAAACGAGATGCGAGGGAAAAGGTGAGGAGTCGAATCTGATGAGAAGACACCTAGAACAAATTCTGGGAGGAAGAAGACAAGGAGAAATAAGCCAACTGAATCAAAAGTCAAAGCCAATTGGTGAGGTAGAAGGGGAAAGATCCCAAACAAAGGAAGACTGCCAAGGGATAAATAGTCAGGAACGGAGAGAATGAAGAGAGTTATCATTTGATGTATCACTAATCCTTATTGGTCCAGCCAATTCAAACCAACACCCTGGTTTTGGTTTTAACATTTGCTCACAAATGGTGGACAAGGGCTTTGGTGATCTTCACAATGTTTTTAAAGCTGATTTCAAACTTGTGGGAGTACAGTTGCCTTGAAATAAATCATGCAAACTCAGCATGTATTAGTGCTGTAAACGTTTTCCATTTCTTGTTTGGTGTACAATAATTAGTATTTCATTTATGCAAGATATATACATATATTCACAACTATGATTTCGTATTCACATGCTTCCATGGCCAGGAACAATAATTCTTTGGGACTCCCTAGTTTAACCATAAAAGTATATAAGAAAAACAATAAAGATAATGCAAATTTTCAATGCATCTCTTTCAAGACCACAAAGATTTCTCTAACTCTGATAACCCTTCTGGTTGGTATATATTTTTTTTTAATTAGCCAAACTCTGCCTCCATTGCATGTGATCAACAATGATTAATCCACTGACTATATTAAAAAAAAAAAAAACTCTGATAATAGATATTTCCATGCTATGGTTCAATTCTTACATGATGACCATACATATAAGATGTTCAATAATAAAATAAGGTGATAACTTGAATGCAACCTTATATTCTATTTTTCCACAGTAAGGGTTAAGCTTGCTTAGGTGTACTGTTAGAGCCACCCACCTTCATAGATTATACCACTAATTTGAATTACAACAGTTTGTCCTGAACTAAATGTAGGTTTGATGTTTTCATTTTATTAAAGATTACTAGATCATCTACTGGTAAAAAATTAAAAGTTACAGTTAGAAATTTCATCCAACAGTTTTCCTTCCCCAAACTAATGTAGTTTAATATGTTATTTCAAAATATATGTTTATTTATTAAGTCACATAATACAGTTGGTCACTCAAATATCTCACCGACATTTATTCCTAATATTTTAGTGAGTTTCTAACAAAATATTTCAGTTGTTTTTATATTAAAATATAAATGTAGTTAAATGCACATTGTCAAGATCAGTTTACCTGTTGATACTTGAGTTAAATAAGTAATGTGCTTTGTTAAACCATTTTCCACATTTTCTAAAGTTTTTACGAAATTCGATGTCTGAGATTCCACTTGCTTCAGGCTTGGCTTGTCTTTACTTAGTTCCAGAATTGCTTGGCCTAAACAAATAATACCGAAATATTTATCATAGTAACAAGGCAAATTCCACCTCTAATATGTTAGAACCTTTTATGATTCTTGTTTCATGTACAAAATAGGGTAAACACTAGGTATTGGTGGCACTGATTAATATTTTACATGTAATTACCAAGTGCTCGTGTATTGAATAATCAGCTAAGTACTTTTTTTATCTATAATATTTCTTGTCATAAGCTTAACAGTATTTCAAGAGTTTGGCCAGCTTAGGAGATTTAGATTAATCCTAATTCCAAATACTAACTTAACAATGCCAAATCATCCTCATAAGAATGAAATTAATATTAGTAAGAGCCAAAAAGATCAGAAGTATAAAAACATGATGAAGCTGTCATCTGTCTAATTAAAATGTCACAGTGAAATTATAATTACATTGTGCATCATTTCAAGAGGAATATAGGTAGCCCAGAAATAATAGAATTCTCGACATAAATATTTTTTTCAAATAATTAGAAAAATAATACCAGCAACAATTAACAATGAAATAAACCTCTACAGAATGACCAACTCCATTAACATTTATGTTTGTGCTTACAGTGTGTTATCTAGATAGCAAATGCTGTCAGGAAATACATTTATATACATGTTTTAAGGCCCTACTGCTTTTAGACCACCCTGCACTATAGCATCATAAAAAAGCTACTATTTATTAACAGATATTCAGACAAACCTAATACAGAATTAACTGCACATTATGTGACAAAAGTTAATTTGTAAATATGATTTAATATAAAGAAAATATAAAAATAAATTGTTAAAATATATTTTTAAAGATCATTATAGTCTGTATGAAAGTTAAGGGTTGACAAACATAGCATAAATAATATATATAGACAATCAGTACATGTAAATAATATGGTCCAGGGGAGCTTGCAGTTATTGTGATTACACTGAGGTGCTCTGTGTAAACTACTTAGTCCAAAATAGTTTTTTGTTCTTCTTCTACTGTGGTTCATGCTTTTGAGAAGAAGGAAAAGAATTTTCATTCATTGATTATAATACATTCACATCAAAATTTAAAATAATCAATATTTTATTTTTGATGTATTTCATTTCTTTATATTTCCAGAAACTTTATTTTACTATTATGATGGAACCTACGAATTTTAATGCTTAGAATGAAGCAAAATTTAACTTTTGAGAATGATTAATCAGAAACTATTTTCATAATTGGACATAAACAGGGATAAGAATACACAAAGGAAAAATATGTCTAAAACATTTTGAGTCCAATAATGGAGAGAGGAGTCCAGGAGCATGTCCCCCCCCCCACCCGAAAATCTTTGCTCTCTTGTGCATTCTCCTGTCTTCTTCCTTCTTTTTTTTTTTTTTTTTTTCATACATTTTATCAAAAGAGTGCTGGATTACCCATAATTGATTAGTCATTTCATAGTTCTGTGCACTTTTTAGTAATTTCATAT
This sequence comes from Limulus polyphemus, assembly GCF_000517525.1. Taxonomy (NCBI): domain Eukaryota; kingdom Metazoa; phylum Arthropoda; class Merostomata; order Xiphosura; family Limulidae; genus Limulus; species Limulus polyphemus. Next base: position 156,000 of record NW_013667420.1, read on the forward strand.
GTCATAACTGTTTATAAGTTTATTGCATATTCTTCACAAAATCTTTTCTGGTAAATCAACCTTTTTCATAAATTCTTCCAGTAATTACTTACCACTTCTGGTTTACTCCAAACAACAAATTTAATTTTTAGTTCTTTCTCTAATCAGTTCTACTTGAATTTGTTTGCATTCATCTATCAACTTCTCTACCCCTCACTTTATCATGCCACTAAATAACCTTTAACATTTTTCAAGTTAATTCCACCTTTAAATTAATGGGAAAATTTTAAACAAGTTTATTGCTTGAAAAATTCATATTGTAAACACACTATTTTGCAAGATTGGAAAACATATTAAGTAGATTCTGATTGTTAAAAAATTCTGATATTTATATATGAAATATCAAAATATAGATAGTACAGCTTTGTTGTAAGGGCCTGAAATATGGCAGTATTTGTTTACAAAAGCTCAGCTTCGAGCATTCCATTTTTGAGTATGTTATTGGCATGGTAAAGTAGGCTCCCTCACAAACTTTTACCCAGGATTATTGTGAATTTCATGAACCTAGGCAGCACTAAAAAGTTGTAAGTCATCCAACTGACAGAAAATTATTATTCCTTGATGTAGATGGCCCATTCAAGAACTATTCTGTCTATAAGATATGCCCCCCAGTGGCACAGCGGTATGTCTACGGACTTACAACACTAGAAACCGGGTTTTGATAACTGGTGGGCAGAGCACAGATAGCCCATTGTGCAGCTTTGTGCTTAATTTCAAATAAGCCCCCCCAGTGGCACAGCGGTATGTCTACAGACTTACAACACTAGAAACCGGGTTTTGATAACTGTGGTGGGCAGAGCACATATAGCCCATTGTGCAGCTTTGTGCTTAATTTCAAATAAGCCCCCCAGTGACACAGTGGTATGTCTGCGGACTTATACCACTAGAAACCGGGTTTCGATACCCATGGTGGGTAGAGCACAGATAGCCCTTTGTGTAGCTTTGTGCTTAATAACAAACAACTAAAAGATATATTTTGTTCCTTAGCTGATGTGCTCAAATAACAGAAATGAGCTAGGTCTGGTCATAATTAGAGTTTGGGGGATTATTAGAATTTGCTAATTGATTATTCATTGGGCTCATTAATCATAATTTATTGTAGGGCACATGACAAAGCATAAAGCAACCTCATTTTCACAGCTATCAAATTCATGCTGAAAAAGTGAAAGGTCTGAGTTACATAAGCCAAGGACGCATGTTTTTAAATATGTTTAGGAAGTTTTTTTAGCACATAAATTGCTATAAACACACATACATTATTTCTACTTCCAACGTTCTTTTTCTTGTCTTTTATGTTATTGTTGTTGTACGACGTTTATTTTATTTTGTTTTTATTTTTTTTGTGGGGAGGAGGGGAATGGAACTCGTAACCACTGAAACAGTGGGTTCGTTTAGGGCACCCAAAACCCATGACACGATCTAGCTGTTACTAACACCAGTAACATTAATACTAATAGTATTGCTGTTAAAGCAGAGGTACTAAGGTCGTTGCTGAAGTATTTACTAGTAATATTAATGCTAGTACTAGATTTAACATTTTACTAGGCTTAATTACAATTAACAAATATTTTACCTAGATAGGTCTAGTCTAGCCGAAATAATAAAATACTGGGCTAAGCCTAGTCGAACTTGACCTTCCTTTTCTCAGATCTCCAAGTTAAAACTAAAGCATAAATAAATCTTTAGTTATGTTTACCTGCACTCTGCATAGCCGTTGTTATGTCCCTTTCTATATCATCAAGTTCTTTCAACCTCTGAGTAAGTGCAGCCATTTTAAACTTCTTTTTCTGAGTTTTTTCCTGCACAATCCAATTACATATAAAATTTGAAAACAGAGTACATACTGAACTTTTTGCCCTCTATCCTAATGTAAAAATACAAAAAATACCCATGTTATTATTAAAATTATTTAAAAGAATTATTGGTTGAACAGAAATACTACTTTATTTCTGTATTTGGTTTACTTTCATAATTCTTGCACACACACAGAAACTAAAGCAGTAGCACTACTGGTAGATACATGATACTACATATTTACTCAAGTGGCTAATAATAATATGATGGTAATGGCAAAACTAGTTTCTAATCAGTGCTGTAAAAATTAGTGTTAAGGAGAAGTGAGTTTCACATATTAATTTCTAACCTCAGAAAGTTGACAAGATATGAAGAAGTTTTACTTTCCCATTTATATCAGTCAAAATGAATGATATTGTTACTTCTCTGGTCGTTTGTTAATTTTCCGTATAATTTATTTCCGATGAAACTTCAGCGACACAAGTTCTTTCTTAATTAAATCTAGTTTATTCCCTCGCAATACAACTTTGCAATATACACTTAATTTCCACAGTCACTTTTACCTAAACACACGCTATAATTCACAACGATTCACGCACTTTACTACCGCGCTTGACTCAATTGTCCATCTCTGTCTGTCTACAATTATTTATATATCGATGCCGTCACTTCTCGCCGGTCGATTTTAATGTACTGTAGATATTGTCACAACTGCAATTTGTTAAAAAAGTAATGTTACGTCTCCGTTCGTTAGTTGATTTTCCGCAACTTCGTTCCCACGAAACTTTAGCGACACAAGTCCTTTCTTAATAAAACTGGTTTATTCTTTCTGAATATAACTTTACCGATACACTTATTTTCAACAGTCGCTCTATAACAAACGCTATAACAAGAACGTTAACTTCAACAATACTCTCTGACTGCAGTTCAATTACTCACTACCTACACACATTGTCACGTCACGCCGTGACAATCTTATATATACCAGCCCACCCCCAATCTAGCAAATGCTAGGGCACTCCCGAAGGAACAGGATAGTTCTAGAAAACGGGTGGCGTGATACCAGTCACGTGACCTCGCTGACGCAACAATACTATAAGAGCGCATGTCTAGCAAACGCTAGCGTCTTCGCGAGTCTTTTAGACACTCATCACGTGTTACCAGAGTCACGTGACTTCCGCTGTAGTAACAATATGTAACATGCTAAATGACACACCTATCCAAGTGACTAACTACTTTGAATAAAAATGTGTTCCAAACGAAAGTAGTTATTCTACTGAACCAATCTTCGCATACACTTTAATGTTCTGAGAAGGTTTTTTGTTGTTGTTCAGCACAAAGCTACATAATGAACTATCTGTGCTGCACTTACCGAGAGTATCGAAACACGATTTTTAAAGCCATACTACAGAATGGTTTGGCACCTAGCGAGGTCGAGACCACATGGAGAGGTTTCTATCAAATTCATAGGCCATTGCCAGTCAGAGCACAGACCACTGGTAATTAGTTGATAGAGGCTCTACATGCCAGTGATGGATGATTTCAGTCACTTAGAGCTGTCTCTCCGGCAAGTGAAGCAATGGGCACCTACTGGTGAAGACCATGATCTACGTGGTGAGATAACTTCCGGGATAGAAGTGGCAGCTAATGACACCTTGGGTCATGCAAAGTTGTACGACGAGTTACTGTGAGTAGCTTATCATCTTTTAGACCTGAATCAGGGGCTGACGCCTGTCAGGGTCTATATGAGTGGCTTACATCCGGAACTGAGGAAATCAGCAGCATCTCTTCCTGACATCCTTCATGATCATGAGAGAGAGAGACTGTGACTTGGCTGACATATCTCTGTGAGCGAGACTAAGCAAAACACGCCGTCAATGTTCAAGGGAACAGCAAAAGAAAATCTGATTAGTTCCTAAAATGTTTCAGGTAGGTCATTGCCTAGAATGGATGGTTTGGACTTTGAGACATTGCCTGGTCGTGAGCTTAGACATTCCAGCCCTTGAAACTGTCAAACATTTGATTGGGGAGCAGAAAAACGACTGCATCGCCAGGTTGACTCAGTGGAGGATAAGGCAATCCATCAGACCGAGTACACGGCTTGGAAGAGGATTAGCACTGAGGGACTGGCTCTGTATGCAAACATTCTATGTCATTTACATGAAATACATACCTAGCAATGTCTTCTGCAGATTGGTGGAATATTCTGATGAATAATTTCATTAAGGGACTTTCTAATGAGCACTATAATACACCATCATGACCTGGATGACCAGTCCTATCTGACCCGAAAGCTCCATCAGATATCATCATACTAGCAAATGCTGTACAGTTACTTGGCTTGGTCCAAGTGATTGCTGGTTGAGAACCGAAAATTCCTAAGTCGTGCCTCACCAGCTGCATTGATGTATGGATGGAGATGCATCCTAATCAACAGAATGGTAGAAGGAACACACACTATAACCATAAACAATTCAGTCACTTCTGGCATACATTTCCTTTCCCTCCACCTGTACTGAAGCCCAAACATTTACAGAATAGGTCGGAATAACCAGTAACAGGCTCGGGAAAGAAAAAAATGTTATATTCTGTCAGATTTATTAAATCAAACTAGTTATCCACTGATCAAGCTTGGCCACAGATCTGTGAAAAACAGTTTTCTGTTTTTTTCAGTTGTTGTTGATTCATAAAACGTCTACAAGGCCGAGTATGGTTTCATAAGAGCCTGTAAGTTTACACAGTCACCACATGGTAGATTTTTTAGTTGATGCTGATTCAGCTAAAACTGCTATATCGTCACTCTCATGTAATCCACTACTCTGTTGAGCAACTACAAACTATCCCTTGCAGATGTAATATGCGTAAGATGGGTTGTAGCTGTAATAAGTATCAGAAGATACATCATGAAGCACAGAAGCTGGCAATCATGCTGAATCACCATTGATACTGATCTGCCTCAAGAATTAACACTCTCATCAGTCCTCTTCGACATTTACGTCATGGATCTAGCCTCCTTTGATAACCCAACCAAATACTGTATATTAACCTTCATTGACAACTTTCTGGTCTCCACCAGACGCTTTAGCAATTCTGAAATCGAAAACAAGATTTCAACCACCCCTTAGTAGTTTGAGAAAATTGTGAAATGACAGATTAGTGTCATCAATCCTGTCAAAGCCACAGTTACGTTCTGCATACTCAACAGTTATTCTGATGTGGACAGACCATCATTAACCATTTGTGGGCACTACTATCTTAATGGCAGAAACGCTTAAGAACCTAGTTGACAGACAACTCAACTCCACCAGCCACATTAACAGCACTTAATAACCAGAGCTACCAAATGCTTCAATGTAATGAAAGTTGCAGTAGGAAATATAACTGAAGAATATTACCTGCTTTGGTTCTACCAAAGTATTATCTGCTCTATCCTGGATTATGCACTACCCTGATAAGTATGAATGCTACATAGCTAGATAAGATTGAAAATACATAAAATACCTCTTTAATATTGGTCACAAGATGTACTTAAGCCACTTCTGTCAAAGCACTATTACACCTTACATGCCTCAGCAACATCGCAAAGCACTAACAACACTTACAAGTAAAATTTTTCCCTAGGGTCTTGCAGTATAAAGACCATGCATGTCATCATCATATCTCTGCCCCTTTCAAGTGGGACATTCTAGATTCATAATGATTTCCTCAGACACCAACCACACAAGGGATTACCTAAAAGGCATCTCAGGGGCCAGTCATGGGTGTAGAGGTTCTATACATTCATCACCAAGATAATTTGTAACCACCAAATCTCAGATGCCCCATGTGGACTAAATATCTGATACCAATTGGATCTGTGGAATCAGCTTCGACAGAAAATGTAGGATTGGGCAGATTACGAAGCAAAAACAACCTGTCAACACCTCTTTAAAGATGGTTCTTAAATCACAGATAATGAGAACTAGTTGGGCACTAATTGTTTGATGTAGTAACAATATTTTGCATAATCCTGATTATGCATTCAAACATTTCACAAGGAACATAATGATGGAGCTGAAAGCCATAAAGTAAGCTCTCCTCAGGATTGCCAAAAGCAATAAATCACAATTTGACTGTGCTACCAACATAACATATGTAACTGACTCACAGGCAATGATGCATAAAATTCAGAGTGGCTGGCCCTCAGATCGATGGCAGGAGGCAAATAAATTGTATGATAGGATGTATGTGCCAGGCCACGTGTGGTTAAAGCAAAATGAAGAAACCGGGAAGCTTGCAAGAGGAACCCCTATATCAAATCTGGCACAACTCTATATGCAGGATATCAACTTTCTCAGACATTCTCATATGATGGATATTGATATTAGCTATGGTAAACACCAGGAGATCTCAATTTAAATTTGGTAAATGGAAACCTGAAACCACTGAAATTAGTTCTACTTGGTCCTGTCCTCTTCAATGTATACATAGCTGATCTGGGCAGTTGCACAGGTGACCCTGGATTGACATCATACACATATGTTAATGATATCATTGTTGCATGCCAATGGGAGTGGTGGAGGTTCTGCAAGAAGCTAGCCAAAGCTTCTGCCAATGGACTATAGATAACAAAATGTCCATCCAAACAGATAAAGCTTTCTGGATGTTGGCTACCAAACTTCATACAAACACCTCTCTCCTCATGTTGATAGGGAAAGGTGGAACAGAATAGTCAACTAAAAAAAAAGGGTGGAAATACTAAAGTGTATGCAAAAATAATTTGTAAATGACAGATGCCACTTAAGTTAAATCGAATTGTGCAAAATTACTAAAAGAACCCTCAGAAGATTATTGTATTGTGAAAAGTCAGGACAAGGCTGGTATAAAAATTCTTAAACATATAATAGAAGTTGAAGTAACAGTATTAAAATAACTATATTTACATTGGTTATTCTAGTGTTGAAAAAATTTACACAATAATTATTGATAAAGTAAAAATGGTTGTTGCCAGCTGGTTGCTTCCCTGTGTTCACTGATTCAGAATTAAGGACAGCACCATTTGGATTGCACATTGACAAACATGCTCAACAAAATTCCACAATTGGAGGAAGGAGAGCTTGTTCTGCTAAACTGTTCTAATGTGTAAATAAAATAAAAAGAACACATTTTAGAGTTGGGGAAAATGTCACATTAACTCCAAAATTAATTATCAGTTATTATTATTATTATTATATGCATATATTTGTACTTATGGTAAAGCTACTGCCATCCAGTCAGCAGATTCCTAACACTTATATATGTAATTCTCATAATGCACCTACAACTTAAAGGTGCAGAAAACATTTTGTGGCATTGCAAGGGTTTAAACACAGCTTGCTTGATCTGAAATACAGAGCTCTATCACAAGGCCAAATTGTTATAAGCGTATTACTTCGTAACATGTTTTAAGGTTAAGATAATAGTAGCAAAAATTATACTTGTATAAAAATTAGTTACAAAAGGTTGGCTGTCAGTTTGTTTGTTTGTAATTAAGCACAAAGGGCTATCTGTGCTCTGCCTACCATGGGTATCAAAAGCCGATTTCTAATGTCGTATGTCTGCAGACATACCGCTGTGCCATTGGCTGTCAGAATAAATTATTTTTCTTCCAATATATATAAAATGTACAATCATGAGGTAGCTTATAATACAATTATTAGCTTCACATCTTATTTTCATATGTTACAAAAATATTTAAATCCAGATGGTCCAACAATGATTGGTCTTTAAAAATTATTTACCACTATTATCTTAATATTTTTCAAAATAAAAACAAAGTTTTAATCACTATTGGATTAATGACTACAACCTTATATCAGTTTTTTAAATTAAAATTCAAAAAAGGTACTAAGCAAGTGAATTTTAATGAGATTGTTAGAAAATGCATAAGCCTCCCTTACATGTCTTTTTAATATTTGAATGGTCCAGTTAATATCCCTCTTTTTAGTATTTTATATAGATTCTATAGCTCCCCTATTGCACTGTTATCATTGTAAATTTTGATGTTAAAGCAAAAAAATAAAAAATAACTGTACTTTTGTTACATAAGCTCCTGTAGCAGTTTAAATAATTTGATTTGAAATATATTTCATGAGTATACTTCATTTCTACATCTATTTTACATGCACATCCATAATAATGCATTAACCAAGTGTTAACTTTTATTTGCATTATTTCTACACAATATTCAGAATTTAATACTAAACAAAATAAATACAAGAGTGTACAAGTATTACACAGCCAAGTTCCTAGAAGACCAAGTTTATTTCACCAGATTATCACTTAAGGTATAAAATAACACTGAACATGATTTTCCACTCAAAAAAAAAAAAAAGAGAGAGTCAAAACTGATTTTATTACTTCTCACTTCCAAGCTTTCACTCATTATAATTTCACAGTCACATAATTTCACACCCAACATACAACAAAATTAAAAGAAATATGTACATAAGAAAAAGAAAAAAGTTAAATATATTATTACAGCTGATGGATTCTGATACATGGTAAACAATTTAAAGGAACGGGGTCAATTGGCACAGCTGGAAATCATTTATGTTAAATGAAAGCTTGTGTATTTGAATTAAGAAATTAGACTCTTGTCAGTTGAAGTGTATTACATCAAATCTTACCAGTGGTATATGATGAATACTCATCAATATTTTGGTATTAAATTACCAAGTGGAAAGATAAAACTTTAAATATATATATATCAACTACTTCCAAACTAAAATAAATTTATTCTCAAAATCATTCATTAAGATAAAGTTAGTGTAAGAAAAGCTTAATGGACATCTTTACAAATAAGGCTTTATATTGCAAATAAAATAAACAATAACCAGAGCAACTCCAACCTATTAACAAGCCTAGAACATACCAAGCAATGTGAGAAATCATACATGATATATTGCAGTTTTTTAATACTCAGAAGGAACAAATCAATTGTGTAGTCAACTCTAATTTTATCTGGATTTCAGAACACAAACTAACAATTCTGCTCAATATTTGAATAAAAATTAACATAAAAAAATATGTGGTTATTAAAATGCATGAAAAAACTTAAGTTCTGTATTCAAACAAAACTATTCTATTGGACCACAAACAAAAATACACTGAGTCAGGGTTAAAGTATTAGCAAAATCATTTCTACATAATATTTAACCCACTGATAAGCCACAAATACATTAAAAAAAGTAGAAAACAAATCTTAGTATATTTTTGTTCTTATACTGAAAAACGTTCTAAGTTAGTAACTTTTGTTTAAAGTAATGCCATATAAAATTTCCAACATTATTTTAATGCAAGAGATTTCATATATTTTTGTAAATTTTCCTTAATGTAAATTACTTATTCTTCTAATTATTTCAACTAATACATCAAGTACTAACTAAATTACTGGAAACAACCATTTGCTCAGCTTCTTCCACTTCTAATTTATATATATGAAATTCAAGGACACAAACATAATTTTACTCAAATAAAAAAATGTTGATTATAACGCAGGCTTCACTTCACATGTGACCAAACACACACTACATTTTTATTTTAATACTCACTCTAATAACACTTATACAAACCTATTACCATTTCTACTTTAATACTCACTCTCATAACACTTATACAAACCTATTACCATTTCTACTTTAATACTCACTCTCATAACACTTGTACAAACCTATTACCAAAACTCCCCATTTTCAGCTACTTTTCTAGTAATGTTACTTTGCGTGAATAAATTAAATACATCTACAAGGTATATTACACAGATGTGCAGATTTTTAGATGACCAACTGTTTGAAACCAAGTTAACAGCCAAACACATTTAAGTAACTTTATATTTTATAAGTTAGGAAGTTCTTGGGCTGGGGAATGAATATTTACACCAATCACAGAATACTTTCAAAACATTTCATACCTTAACTATAACTTAAATCAAATGAATTATATTATTTCATAGTTATAATTGCTGAAGAAGTGCTGTCCTAGTATAGATGAAACTAAGTACTATAAAAGAGATGTTAATTTTCAAATATACTTTCTGAAACATTAACTTTCAGTGTTTTCTTTGTTTAATAATATGAACAAGATGGCTGACAATTTAAAACCATAATGAACAATTAAAATAAACTACTTGATTTTAGTAGAAAACCTCTTCTTAAAGAAGTCATTCAAATAAATGCAGAAAAGATATTAAATTTCATTTACTTAGCATATTCAGTTTGTACTTTAACAATACAATATAATATATGATTAATAAATTTATTTATGAGGTGTTAATTTTACATTCACTTTGTCTTGTATCAGAAAATGTGATCTTTAACATATCTAAAATGAAGCCACAATCAGTAACATAACAATGGTTTGGTTTGTTTGAATTTCGCGCAAAGCTACACAAGGGCTATTTGCGCTAGCCGTCCCTAATCTAGCAGTGTAAGACTAGAGGGAAGGCAGCTAGTCATCACCACCCACCGCCAACTCTTGGGCTACTTTTTTATCAACGAACAGTGGGATTGACCATAACATTATAACGCTCCCACGGCTGAAAGGGCGAGCATGTTTGGTGTGATGAACCTGTGACCCGCAGATTGCAAGTCGAACGCCCTAACCACCTGGCCAACATAGAAATAAATGAGTTGGCGAGTTTGTGATTATCAGGCACAGAAGTATTAACTGTTTTTGAATCTCAAAAATAAAATTTAGTTTCACAAAAATGTAGAAAGGGTTAAATCTACATTTGCTTCTTAAGAAGACCTCAAACTTTCAATTAATGTCAGTGGTTTAAAGGCTCTTTAGGGTTTACAAACATGAGAAACTATAATAACTTAGAGGTGGTCTTACCTTCTTGTGACTTTAAAAGGTGTTTCACTTTAATTAATTTAACCAGTAGTAAAAAAAACAACAAAAAATTACATTTGTATACACATTTGTATTTGTTTTTTATTGCACTATGTTTAAAAATGTAAGAAAACTAAACAAATCAACAACTAATTTAATTTAGCAACTTCCAAGTAAGTAAAAAATTAAATACAAGTTCAAAAGTTACTAAGAATTATTGCATAAATACAGATCAGCATGAGAAATGTTTGACAGTATGACTGGAATAATACAATTTACAGGTAAATGTATAAAACCTACATAAAATATGTATGAATATACAATTATTTCTGGTATTTTCTTTTTATTTTAATTGCAAGAAGCCAATTTCAAAACGTTTATTCCAATATAGTTCCTGAAATCCTAGTTTTTAACTGCATGTCAACAGATCCCTAATCCAAGCAACAAAATACATGTTCTTAAAAAGTAATGGAATTACCAATGGTATAAGTTCTACTTGTGACAAACACTTATTCAGACCATGTTCTGTACAAACAACTTGAAAACCACTTTCCATGTACATATTTTACAATATATACAGTACTTTATTTGTCAAGAAGGATACCAATGAGAATTCTGAATAATCCCGTCCAGGGATAAACAAGCTATTGGTGTGTTTCTGGCTGTGACTTTGACTACTTTTTCATATTCTTTTCTCTAATTTTACAAAGCAACTTTAGCAGATTTGAGTACCATAGTGAATACTGAGTTACATAATTCAAATCACATTTAGAATATTAAATAAATATGTTTCAAGTGATTACATAACTTTGAAATATCAAGTATGTTCAGTAGACAAACATATAACTTTGGAATACTTCCTGTTAGTATACCTGGCAATAAGAATGTAGCACAGGTATGTGACAGTGTGGAAGCCCTTCACAGAAATACTTAATCAGTCTTTTAACATTACAAAATTACTTTCAACAGCAGCACTGGTACAGTTAGATTAAAGGTTACAACACAATCACAGTACTATGTTTACTTAAAGCTGATGTTATCATCTTGTGTCAAATGTGAGCTTAATGTCTTGTTTCCTGTTGGAACATTTTTCTTTTGGCACTACATTTTTGGTGACAGGCAGTACACTACTTGCAACATGCTTCGTGAGTGACTTGCAAGATGTATCACTGATAACTTCTCCAAAAGTGATCTGAACAGAAAAACTCTTCACAGTCTCCAGAAGTGATTTGGATATCTCTGTTTTTCAGCTCTTAGAGCATGAATTATTGAATCCTAGAAGAAAAAAAAATCTCCCCTTTAACTTTAAAAACACACATTTTCACTACACAGATCTATCATATTTAGTTTTTATAGAACTGGATACTGATGCCCATTTTAATGTATACTTTGATAAAACTATCTCTACAATTTACAGTGCAAGAAAAATGACAATTAAAAAAAAACATTTATTATTTCAATGTTCTGGGCTTGAGACAATGTATTATTCCACTCAGGTGAGTTTTGCTTTACCTTATAGCATTAATAATTCAATATAATAATTTAAATGTTAAATATTTGAAATACCAATTTTACTCTATGTTTTGTGAAATAAGGATGTTTTCCAATTTAAGAGTACTCTTTACTTTTCACAACTTTAATTTAACTGAGATAAATCATAAAAATTGTCATGAAGCTTTATCTTTTTCCCTTTGTGGACCACACATATAATAGTGTTGAAACTTTTAAACAATTTGTAAGATTTATAGAGAAGAAAAAAGGTGTTTGTAACTAATGGATAACACACAAGTGCAGGCTTATACCATTCTCATACTTATACCAATATCATATAGTAGTACTTTAATAAAAGTTTGCTCCTAATGTTTAACACCTAGATAAAACAAGTTGTATTGTTTTAATCTAAGAATAAACAAAGGTGGCACAATTACATTATTATTATTATTATTATGTGAGTTGGTATATATTCAGGTACCTTATAACCTTGGACTAGTAATATTTACTGAAAATTAAACCCTCACATTCTCAGTAAAAACAATTTTAACTATGCTATAATTAACATGAAGTAATTGAACAAGGCACTTACTATACCATATCTTTTGTGAGATTAACTTTTCTCAAAGAAATCTTTTCTAATGTCTACAGTATTGAATTTCATCCATTAACTGACTATATTGAAAACAAAAGCAAACAACTGTGGTGAATCCCCATAGCCACAAATGTAGAGATCTATGAAAATTCAGTGCAGCAGAAAGAAATGTGTTATTGTTTTCTCTTTGCAGATCCTTATATCTAGCAGAATACTTTAACATTAATATGCTCTGTCACTAGAATTTATTCAAAACCATAATAAATCCTCAGGTGTTTCAAAACTGTAGTAATACTGTAGTAGTTTTGCTTAAAACTGTTTTGTCACATATTTACATTTTAATTGTGTCCAAACTTCTAAAATAAAATTTGATTCACATCAGAACAACCATTTTCTTATCATTAATATTGGGATAAACCAGAATGAATTATTGAATTAATAAACAAAAATTCAAGATGAAAGCAGCCAAATGTTTGGAAATTTCAGCTATTCTCAATACTTTGTCACTGAATTATCAACTGAACCTTTTCCCTTTCTACCAGTAACACTGCTCGTGCATATTTCTCATATTCTACCTCTAGTCATATATAGTAAATACAAAGTAAATAAAAAATAGTCTACATATATGTCTAACTTTTATAAAGAACTGCTTAATAAATTAGGCTTATAATAAACAGTTGAAGCCTATGTAAAACTTCACAAATTTATGTAATATTCTTTATAGGAATGACATTTTTACTAAACAATTTTAATTTTCAATTAGTGTTATTGTGAGATTTGTATCTTTATAGCATTGACTGTGAATGCATTTGTTGTAAGGTACAGTACAGTGAATAATGTATCAGCTGAAGTTTACAATTCTCTCATTTTTAAATATCAGTTTCATCAGTATTTGATGAATTTTCCAATAAACATCATTACTAATATTGTCAAATATCAATCACCAACAGTCATACAACATCAGCATTGGTTTGTCTTTTACTTACAATTACATCAACTTTATTTTTCTGTGCTATTTTCTTGAGAAGAAAACATCATTAAACAAGAACAAAAAAAAGAGAGAGAGGACACCACTTTTAATTATAACCTAGAGGTTGGTGTTATATGGCATTGTTAAACAAAAGTATTTTCCTTTGGCCTAATTACACTCTCCATCTTTAAGATTTTATATTCACAACTTTTCAATAGTATAGAGAGTATAGGATTACTTAAAATATACAAAAGAAATATATATATATATATATATATATATATACAAACTCTTGTATTTTCAAGCACTGACAACTATTACAAAAGT
>NW_013667420.1:170086-182717 GCF_000517525.1 Limulus polyphemus
TATATACAAAACTCTTGATTTTTCAAGCACTGCAAACATTATCAAATAAAGTCATTTTTCAAGTACTTTGCAGGTGTATACGAACATTGTTAGTGGTGATATTTTATTACCACATTTTAGAAAAATATTTCTAATTCTATAAAAATACTGAAATATAATAATCCTATAAGCAAATTCACGTCACATATCTTATATTTAAGCATGTTAATAACTGTATACCTTATTAGATAACCTTGAGTCAAGCTCTTCCATTTGTTCGTCAAGACTTTTCTTCGAATCATTTAAGTTGCTTGAAATTGGCAAATCACCATTTGTTGATACTGTGGTCAAACATTCACTGGACTTAACTTTCATAACAGAAGAAGCACCTGAAAACAGTAACCAAACATTTCTTATAGATATTTGGCACACAGGGATCCAAAATAATACATTTTCAAAGTCAGTTATATCCACTGGCAAACTTTATTAACCATCTGATAGATGGGGTGATAAAACATTTTAGGTAATTTTATTATTCTCCTGTCATATTCTATGAATTTATGTAAAGATAATAATCCTAAGCATATTTCAAAAATTTTCTTTTTTAATCTTTAATAGGTTTAGTCACTTCTGCTTAATTTAGATTTAAACACAATACAAATAATATATATTTACCACACTATTAAATAGAAGCAGTATCTACAAAAGTCTACTCATGTGAATCATCTATGCTACCTATTCATTGATGAAGAATTGAAGAGGAAGAGACATTACCCAAAGAAGAACCAACAGTTGTTGCTGTATGTGATGTGTTGGTGGATAACCCTACAGTACTGGCTGCACGTATATGGCAAGAAGGTCGACCAAGGACTGCATTTTGCAAAACCTCGTTCTTCTCTTGCGAGTGCTGCTGAAGAACTTTGATCATTGCATCTCGTTCTGCAAGTTTTGACTCAAGGTCTTTAATTCTGAAACAAAGATTCAATATTATACTCTCTGTAACTAAGTTTTAGTTTTATACTTAATAACTTAATGTTAAATACACTTATTTAACAGAAATTATAAACAATACTTAAAGACAATGGGAAGAAATTCCTAAAATGTAAAATAAGACAAATATAATGGCTAAATTTTTTTCAAAAACTCCCCTTTCACCCTTTCCAAACTGGAAGGGCATCACTGATCCTCTGACCTTTACCACTCTCACAGTGGAAATATTTATAAAGCAGATTGCTATGAATTGAATAAACACTTTCTAAAATGTATCTAGTTTCTATTTTAAAAAATACAAAATCTGGTTTAGTAGTTACATTGTTTCTTTTTTGGTAATGCCAATTCTAAAATTTTGTTGCAAGACACTGTTTTGAAAAATACTTCCTTTAATGTTGTTTCAGTAGAACTTTAGGCAGACATAGCAGGTTTAAGAACTTTAATTGACTGAAATTGCCAGTTGAATAAAATGGGAACAATGGTTTGGCTTATATACCAAGACTATTTTACATATTGAGTTGTTTTCAAACTTTTTTGATATTCATTGATATATTTCTTTTCATACTTTATTTTGCTGGCTGAACCAGTTACCAATTCCAGCTATAGATTAAAGTAAACATGGAGAAACTGATAAATATTTATTGCTGAACAGTGAACTCACCTTCCAAGATTATATCATCATTACCTTTGTTAGGCATTGAACAATGATTTTTGTCAACAATAAAATAATACATTATTTTATCTGTGTGTGTTGTTTGATTTGAATAAACCTAACAATATAATAAATAAAAAGGCTGTGTGCCATTCAGATAATTTGTCACATCTTTAATTCCATACTTGCTAAACCTAACAAAACCCATAAAATAACTATAAAAATTTCTCATATCTGTGGTTTGTTCCAAAATGTTGTAAACTTTGCATTAGGATTTTTGTTTACTCCTATGGAAGGTCTAGGCATCTAATATGTTGACAAACTTCAAATCATGGCTACGACCACTTTATTTACTCTATGATGTTGTAGACAGATCATTATCTCTTATATTCAATCATTTTTTAGGCACTGGCTCTGGTTATTTTCAAAGCTGTGATGTCATAAAGGAGTGATAAAACCACTAATAGAAAATGAAAAAAATATATTTCTGAGAGATAGTGACTTCTTAGCAGATATAAAATATTTTGGATGCACAGAAAAATTAAAAAAAATAAATAATGCATCATTTACAGGCAAGACTCCTTGAGGCAGTGCAAAAACTAAAGTTGGATCTTTTTTTAATTTTTGTTAAAACACTAATTATGATATATTTTTGTATAAATACTTGTTGAAACATTTGTTTTTCTTTTATTTAAAATCTGATATTCAGTGTGCACTTTTTGCTTGAAAGGTACTCACTGTCTGTGATAATGTTTTATACTTTACGCATAGCTTTTTGAAAATTCTGTCTGAATATACCCTAAGAAACATAACTGATTCCGAAAAATGTACAAATATAAAGTACTTAGTAATAATCCAAGGTTGGAAAACTTGAAGTTCAGAAGAATGAAACACATGTCCTAGAACTATCATTGTTCAGTTGCACTGCTGTTTCTACACAAAGAAACAGGGATATAGCATAGCACTTTCATAACAACTGGGCCATCCTCCAACACCTGAGGATGATTTCTTTCCCCAGCTACTAGAGTAGTATCAGCTCTTTAAAACAAATTATGTAACATAAGTTAGTAAGAAATTACAGCATAAGTACAAAGCAGTTTAATATGTTATACGACTATCCAACACTTCGAAATGCACAGAAGATCTTCAAAGTGTTTCTGATATTGTGCCTCAAACACTCAAATAATTGAACTAGAGAGCCACATGGCACAGCAAGTCTTTTTTAGATTGATGGCATCTTTTGTTTTGGCATAAAAAACGTTCTCACTCATGAAATATCATTGTTTGATTTGGTATGTTAAATTTTTGTCATCAAAGAGTATACCATTATTACTTACCGTCCTTCCATTTCTGTCGTCTTTCTATGTGCAGCATACAGCTCATCCATTTGCTTGAGTTTCTCTGTTCTG
Organism: Limulus polyphemus; assembly: GCF_000517525.1. Classification (NCBI taxonomy): domain Eukaryota; kingdom Metazoa; phylum Arthropoda; class Merostomata; order Xiphosura; family Limulidae; genus Limulus; species Limulus polyphemus. Next base: position 173,117 of record NW_013667420.1, read on the forward strand.
ACTAGAGCAATCAACTTTTCACTCTCTTGAGAGGTCCTTTCCAGGGCTGCTATTTTAGCATCTCTACAGTATAGCAAATGGAATAAATTGAAATATTCAACTTTAGAACTGAATACGAAACTAATAATTTTCATTGTTTGTATTAAATACAAAATAAGTTGAGCCAAAACATTTTATACTATTCAGCTAACAACCATTATGATGCACATAACTTGACCTTATTATGAGACATACCCAAATAAATTAGAGCTTCACCCTTTTCTGTATGCCAGTTTTTCTAAAACTTACAAAAAAAAAAATCCCTAACTTTTCCATATTTTCCTTAACTGTTTACACCTTGTCTATAGTTCCAGTTACCTTTTAAAACACAATTATCTAAATATGAAGATATAAAGAAATATTAAAATGATTACTGTCTCTGTACTTGATAAGAGTAGTATCTTTCCCACAGACACATTGAAAATGATCCTTAGAACACCCAGATTTCTAAACTTTTGTGGGAGAGGACCCCTACACCTGGGATGTTGTTAAGCAAAATGCTTCATTATAAGATAATTGCTCATCTTAACAAATAACTGAAACAACTATGCAAAATTTACAACTGTATTTATAGACAATATCCGATTCATTCTTGCAATTTTCATGGTCAACTAAGCTAATGAGTTTACCAGTTACAAATTCTACAAGAAAAGGAATGCTTTTGACAAAATAAAAACAAATTAGCAATATAAATATTTAGACGAGAGAATCTTTTCACTCCACCCCCACATTTCAATTTATATTGTTATTAAAGGAGCTTCTGATACACAATTGAAACTTTAGAATGAAAGTAACTTTTAACAAAACATGACATTAGAACAATCTTCAGAAGCTAGCTACAGAGAACAGTTCAGTATTTGCATGTCTATTTTTTAAAAACATTGTAATGTGAATTTCTTGAAAACTGTGAAAACTTGTATAGTTCTTTAAAAATTATTGTCTTTTTAATAAGCTAATTCTTCATATATAGTATGTGCAGGTATATAACAATACATGTAGATTTAAATGATAGAAAAGTTCACAAACCTATTTACTGTAGAGTACATATCAGACAAAAAACTAAAATTTTGAGAATGGAAGAATATTTCTATACATACATACATGCTGAATTTATTTAGCAGTATTTCTCACAACATTATTATTATAACTCACATAAGCACAAACATATATACATATATATACTGCTTCTCTGAATAAACCTCAGTTTACATTTTTACATTCTATGGGCAAGAGTATCTTATTTACATTGCCCAAATGTCCAGAATAACCAGATTTGATAATTGGATATGCACTGTTACCTTTACACTATCCAGTGAACAAATAAACTGTCTGGCAATTGTGCATAAATTATGCTGAAACTTACATAACACTTCCCATATTACTTGAAGTCCAGATGGCAGTACATCAATAAATACTGCGCAGTGACTTATGTTTATTTATAGTAATTTCTAACATATACAAATAATAAAATAAGGTATTGAACAAATAAAATGATTTTGGACTCTCATTAACTATAATAAAAGGCAACTTTCTTAAAGTGAGACTTATAATCTTCCCCATATGAAGTTACATGAATGAAATTTTATTTTAGATAATACTACTTCTATTGTTACAGCCTTCTGGTTAAAATAAAAAAATAGTGGTATCACTAAGTTTCCTTTTTATTTAAAAGTGATTGTAATGATTGAATTATCTGTGTCATCTTGTTGTCCAGGCACAGATATCTATATTTATTCTGTTAAATCTAATTTCATGCTAACAAGCACCAGTCATTAGTCAATAATTCCACCTACATTTTGATAACAGTGATAAAAATGTCCTAGACATTTCAAAGCTTGCAATTGAAGATTGTCATAGCACATAACACTGAGTTCCCCTAACTTGGAAAACTTTTCTATGTGGAGATATTAGAGCAAAGCTTAAACACTGCTAACAGCTCAAATTTCAAACATATATAAGCAATTCATTTACTGCTGGATTAACAATGGTCACTTGAGAGCCATACGCTGATGTACGTAAATGGGTGTTTTCCTAAAGAATTCGATTATATGAATTACAGGATGATAAATTCAATCAATGGAAATTGTTTTCACATGAAGGATGATCCACTGTTCATCAATTGTCCAATTATACTTGAAGATGCCATTTCGAGGACTTTTCCAAAATTTCAGAAGTAAAATACACATTTTTATATGTTTTCAACACAGCTTCACATACATTGAAGGCCTCAAACACCTTCATAAACCTTGTGCTACATGCCAAAAATTGTACTCAAAGTTGTGTGACCTCACCAGAAAGTTTATTGTGGCTTCTGTATAAATGGTATACTGCATCATACTATGTCATATGCAGCATTTGTAAAAATGGAACTATATTAGACTTATTGTGAAAGACAGTTGCTTTTTTTTCTTTAACCCTACATGAGATAGGTCTTCCTACAGTTATGAGACAAAGGCCATATCATCTCATTTGTAGGCTTACATTCAAAAATTTTTGAACTACTATTTATGAAAGTATTCAATAAGTCTGGTATCAAATTGTAGATTATAATTCAACTTTTAGTATTATACATTAGTTAATCTCTTAATTTCAAAGCAAATATTAAAAAAAAATTCCAAATATCAACTTTTGTGTGTCACATGGTATGTTGAATGCAACATTGGTTCAGATTAGATGTTAGTGGTGTCCAAATCCAAAGTCTATAGTTTCTTACGTATTAGAAACTTAAATTACCAATATTGACAAGTTAGGAAACAAAATAAGAACTTCCTATCATTTCTATTTGCTGAGATATCACTATATTTATTGAATCAAACACAATAGCCCTGTCCACCTTCTTCCATTTTTGCTTGTGTACATCTTCTGCCTATGATGTGTGAATAACCAATCAAAAGCTCGGAATGTCCCCCACATGGTTTTCTGAGCCTTTGCGAAGTATTTATGTGGAAAACCCTTTCTTTCCATGGTAGATTACAAGTGGTAAAACAGTATTAAGCTCAAAAATCATTTTTTTTTTTCAGACCCAAATACAGCTTAGTTACCAAGCCTGATAAATTATAGTGGAATTTTGTGGTATTGATATAGTAATTTATGCTTTTTTTATTTCAAAATGCATATATAAACTTAAAAAAATTATTTTGTTTTAAATTTTCCACATGCAAAATTTGATAAAGCTTAGCAAATTACAGCAAGCAGCAAATAAGTACAAAGTTCGTAACTAGAAGACAATTGTTTTCTATACTTCTTTATTTACTGTTCTATGTTTTAATAAAAACAGCTGAAATTTAAGAACTTATTTGTAAATAGTAATAATGTATATACATATATAATGTACTATAACTAAAATGATACTGTATTTAACAAAATAATGGCCCACTAGAACACAACCAAGACAGGTCACTTTGTAAAGACCCGTTCTATATTATTGAATATGGTAACATGAGTGCCCATGTGCTGTGGCATTCAACTTCTCTAATGTTAGTTAGACACTGCTGAAAGGTCAATAAAATAAAAATAGTAATTTTTTTATATATGTATAATATTATAACACTTAAGCTATTTAGGCTAAACATTAGTGGTTTCGTGTTATAATTTGTAGTAATTCTAGAATGAAAATATGTAATTTATATCTATGGTGGTTTTTATGATGGTTACAAGGTTGGTCAAATTGACTAAGCCCATACAGATACAATAGTGAAAATAACAGTTAAAATATATTTTTTTTCTAAAAAAAGCATTTGATATGAACAAAAACTTTAAGCTTCACAAAGAGACATGCCATATTTGTGGAATATGATGAAGTGGTAACTTTTACCAAAGCTAAAAACCAGTATATTAGTTATTCCTTTGTTACAAACAGTACATTATATAGTAAAGCAGTAACTGAGAGTTTACATTGCAAGGAGAGAGTTACACTAGCTTATACAAAGTAACTGTCCAACAAAATTGTTAATTAACCTACGAAATGGGAGACTTGCATTGTATTTGTAAAATGTATGTTAAGGTATAATCCAAACCATGGGATAAAATTTGATCTGTTTTAAAAATATTACAGTACACAGAAACTACTTTTAACCATGTAAAATAGTGGTCAATACTGAGAAAAAAGCTTCAATTACTGAATATTGCCTTTTTCAGTCTGAAACTTTTTATTGAAAGTATGATGCAAAATAATGAAATAACTGCTGTTAACTCTCGATATAGGCTCAGCTGATTCGACCAAGTTCATGACTCAAAATGACTATCATAACTTCCATCCTATAATTTTTAATATGTTTTGGGTATCTTCATGAAATTTTGCAACTTTCAGTAAATATTACAAGTCTTTTGTACCCAAAAATTCAGTTTTAATAAAGCATTTTTACTAAAGCTTTCTCTATGAATACATGGAGTCAGAGTGATGATTGTTCCAAGTGCATGTTAAGATTAAAAATGCATTTCTTCATCTGAAAATTGTCAAATATCATTTGCATAATTTCTAGAACCTCCTAAATAAATATCAAACGTTTCTTTTTCAGTAAAGCTATATTTTATCTGTTATCTTCTTCACCCTAACTCTATACATATCTGGTCATTCAAAGGGCAGTAAAAAAATGCAAGTATACTGTTATATGCTTTAAGCTATTTAGGATAAAGACTGTAGTCTCCTGTTACAATTTGCAGTCATTCTAGAAAGAAAAAAGGGTAATTTAAATTATTTTTTATGGTGGTCATAAGGTTTCATATATATATATGTGTGTGTGTGTGTGTGTGTGTGTGTGTGAGAGAGAGAGAGAGAGAGACAGTTGCAGATTTTTGATCTCATGACATGTGAGTTGTGAAAGTGACTCCGATGACTTAAGTTATGCTGAAGAAAGTGAGGTGAGAGAAGAATCACCAAGTTCTTTAAGTGGCATACCTGAACATAGCCCTGCACTGAAACATAGCAGAATTCAAAAAATAGTTGAACAAAACATGCAAGACAGGGAAAGCAACAAAGATAAGAAACTTGAAGTAGAGGAAGGAGGAGTAGGATGGATAAACATACTGAAGCAACTTGAAATCAACTGAGTGGGGGAGGATTCCCTTGTCAGTGAAGATGTCAAGTTACCATAACAAGTTGAAGACAGAACCACAGCCAAATTCCTGGAACTGTTCCTACCTCCTACATTGAAATTTTGTCAGAAGTCAAAAACCTATCATGACTTGTGTGTGCATATATCCAAAATCTATCGTGAAGTGAATGAGTTAGTACATTTGAAACAAAAATGATGTGATAATAGTTGAAATGAGCTGTAAAAGTCTTTGAGTTTTGTTCTTAACTAAAAACTTTAAATCCAATGAACTATTAAACATGTTTCTCAGATACTTCTTTACTATGACATAATGTTTCCATTCTATTGACAAACCCAAGAAAATCACTAATTTACAAGTTTCCTATGTTAAACTATTATAATTCCCAAATTCTCTGAAAATTGAAAGTTACATAACCGGTAAAATGGACAAATTCTTCAATTAAACAATGTTCAGCAAAGAGAAGAGTAGGAAACTCAAACCAAAAAAATCTCATTCCTGTTCAAGTAATCTCCCCAAGCTTTCTTTCTTATAGTCACAAGCACATTTATACTTATTTCAAATTTGAATCTCTGCACATTAGCACTTATTTCAAGCTGTCCACATTGTAATTTTTTATGCTTCAAATGCTCAGTATTAAGGTTACTATTTCAATTTGAAGATTACTTTTATAGAATGTGAAAAAATATAAAAGAATTACAATAACTTATTTTCAGCTTGATTTGTAATAAATACGGATAAAGAGGTCCAAAAGAAGAATGTTCTTTAATGCTGATTGCAACTAGAAATTAGATTAAATTTGTTAACTTGAGGCAGTTTATTTTCTGTTCTAAACAATAAAAATTGTTTAATGTATCTGTACCTTCAAATAAAAATCTCAAAATTACTAGAATCACTTAACAGAGATGAAAGGTTGACCGACCATTTGCAATAATTAAGTTCTGAACAACTAGACTTTCAAGATCTACGTATCTACATGACCCAATATTTCCATTTATGAACGTTATATTTTAAGATCTGTGCAAGAACTCAGCTAACAGATGTTTCCGTATATAAAAGGTATTTTTTTTTTTTCCTTCTCACAGTGGAAATGCTTTAACTTAGTATACATTCACTAAATAGTAACTAGTTTCAGCATAAAATAATCCATATAGTTTAAGTTTTTAAAATTTTTGTTGTTGTGACACTGTTTTAACAAGATATTAAGAATACTACCTTTCTTCTTAGGATTAATTCTTTTTATTGTTGATCAGAAAGATCCATTTTGTATAGTCAGTCAATTTCAACTTCCACTGATATTTATTAAGAAATTTCTTTTGATACTTTATTTTCTAAAATGCAGTAGCCACCACTTCTGGCAATAAATTACACAAAAAAACATGGCAAAAAACTAACAAATATTTATTGGTGACCTAAGACCTTTTCCTTTCTCAGGCAAGTTAACAATATTTATTATTTGAGTCATTGGAATATTTTGTTGTTGCCTACTGTACACAATAAATCTAAATAAAGCTTATGTGATGTCTTTAAATAGTAGAAAATTTCCTTATCTCTCAAACAGAAATAAATTAACATAAAAACATCTTCAAGAAACTATAAAAAATTCTCAGCCTTGTAGTTTGTTGCTAAGTCTTCTAAATTTCCCATTAAATTTCTTCGTTCATCTGCAAAATCTCCATAAAACTTTCTCATAAAACACAAAATTTATTTTCACACCACTTTATTCTAATCTACTTAAACAGTTTATAATCTGATCTATCAGATGGAATTTAAACTTTGCCTGTAGATATTTTCAATGCTATGTTTCAAACCACATACTATGACACCATAAAAGGGGGAATGGAAAGGCTGTAATAATAAAACTAGTAATACAGAAGGAAACTCACAAGAGAAACAAAAATATGCCTAATTATATTATCACAAAATTAGTTTTTTGTTGTTGTTTTTATCACTTTTAAACCAATGCGTTAGGATAGGCAAAAATAAAAAACTGTAATAGATATGCTGCAAACAAATTACACTAAATAAATTTTACAAAATGATCATATTAATTCCAAAATATTTTGATTTAAAATTGTGTAAATACAGTTAGATTTAGAAATTTAAGTTGCAAGTGCACACCCGACATCTGCTCTGTAGTCCTGATAGAATTATTCTAAAATTATGCTATTATTGCACTATTATATATAATAATTTTCTTATCAATGACTTAAATCTTTAGAAAAGTATAATAAACCTCAGGGCAATAAACAGTTTCTTTATTTGTTGAATTTCATGCAAAGCTACTCTAGGGCTATCTGCACTAACCAAGCCTAATTTAGAAGTGATAAGACTTGAGAGAAGGCAGCTAGTCAACATCACCAGCTCTTGGGCTAGTCTTTACCAACAAAAAGACGGACTGACTGTCACATGATGACACTCCCAAATCCATTAACCCACTGATTGCAAGTCCAGCTACTTAACCATCAGGCCATGGTAATAACCAGACATTCTTCTAAAATACAATACAAATTCCTTTACTGTCTCATAAAGTTAAGAAATAAAGTACTTACTTTGGTAATGATGCTGCATCTACTGCAATTTGTCGCAATGTGGATTCTTCAAGGTATCGTTGTTGCCACTAAATGAAGAACAAGTTGTTTATTAAAACAATTTACATGACAAGATGTTAATAACTTCCATTAAGAGCCAACTGAGAACTTGAGTTAATTATGGTAAGTAAACTATAATTGCAAAGTACTAAGACGCTTTAGGTGGTATACTCGAGTTCTGCAGAGAGTATGTTGAGAACTGATGGTAATTTTTGGCTGTACTGAGGAATATTTCACAACGAATAAAACTGTTACTATGAGTTTGTTAGTTTTACTCTACATTTACTCACCTCAAAAAATGATTAAAAGTTGAATAAATCCAATATAGTGTTACTAGGAAAACACTGACTTCACAGATTAAAGTGTGATTAACTCATTGCTTCAAAACATGATAGAGTGGATGGTAAGAGAAAAATGCATTAGCCTACAAAAATTAATTATATCAAAGGCTTGATTAGCTTGCTGAAATACAGTGAAAAAGAATAAATAATTCTTAAACATATCAGTATTCCTGAATAAATATAGTTCGACAACAGTTTTATATATATATATATATATATTTTCTTTTTCTGAAAATAATTGATCATAATTATCAAAGGATTTTAACTATCATAAATATGCAATATAATGTCCATGTTAGTTTTTGTGAATAAAGTGATGTAATAAGCATTATTTGAAGAAAATATGAATGACTTATTTTCATACTCACCTCATTCACTTCTGATTCCAACTTTAAAAGTTTTTCTTCATACTCCCTAATTATTCTCTTCAGATCTTCTAATTCAATATTACTTCCATTTAGCTGTGGAGTTGGCTTTCCTTCCTAGCATGTTAAAGTGGTTTCAATAAACTGCCTTTGAGAAATCTTATTTATTTACCAAAAACTAACATAATAAGGAATTCAACAACACTGCATGCAAAAATAAAATCATAAAAAATATGAGCCATAAATAACCTTTTTTCTTCTTAACTTTACCTGAAACAATGTCATTGAAAGTATGAATGCTCGACTTTGTCAATAATCCATTAAGAATTGAATTTATACAATTTTTTTTACATACATTAAAGAAATATTCATACATTCAAAATTTTATCTTGGCAAATCCAGTAAATAGTTTGATGATAAAATGTTTACTATTTTTGTATTAAATGGAAATCAAACCTTGTCATGTTTGAGAATTGTAATTTGTTCTTCTAGCTGCTCCCGAACTTTCTTCTCCATCTGCAACCGACGATCACTTGCTACCTGCAAATTAGCTAGTGCCTTCTGCAGCTGTGCAGCTCTTTCAACATAGACTTGTTTTTTGCGACACTGAAATTTATAAAAAAAGAAAAGAAACACCACTAAGATGTATTACAACTTTCACAATCGTGCACTTTGGATTACAGCGGAAAAAATCATTTTTTTAGCACATAAAAAAGCTTTAGAAAAATTTTTCAACAACTAGATATAAACAAAGTAAGTACTGTGTGACAAATGGAAAAAATCTTCATATGGAGTTACAGATTTTCTATCTCTCTAAAACATCTTTTAAGTTTTTATTTTACAAACATATTAATATCATCAAACCATCAATTTAATGTAGTGGATAAGTAAGTTTTTATTTCATAAAACGTCTATTTATATATTAAAAGTATTTATAGATTAAAATTTATCAACTTCTATTTCTATTTTATTTTACTTTTTCAATGTCAATAAAATTTATTAATAACTCTTGTAAAGATTATTATATATATGTATATGACCATATAACAACTTTTGTGAAGTAATAATAGCTATCACTTGATTATCTGTTTATGTATCTTAAAAACATACTAGTACTTGTCATCCTTTGGTTACCCACATTTGAATATTCAAATTTTGGTAGTTTCACACACCAAACAAAAACAACACTTTAATCTGACACAGTTGTGTGTGT
>NW_013667420.1:183702-193506 GCF_000517525.1 Limulus polyphemus
TAGTTCTAAATGTAGATATTAATTTGATTTTCATCCAATAATTAAAGAAAAACAAGGTTTCTTTAACTAATATAGGCAAAATAATGATTTACTCAAGGAATAAAAATAGTGATTCATTCAGTTACAATTTAATATCAGTTGATAAATGTTTTGAAAGGTTCAAGATATCTAAGATACTACAAGTATTTATTAAAACAATTTTTGATAATTTTAGAGTCAAAATTTGAGATGGACTAAATACCAATGTAGTTTTCAAGACAATTTTTTAAATAGATTTTTAAGCCTTCTCTAAATACAAATTAGCCTGAACAAATCAGAGCTGTAGTTTTTTTTTATAATTTCTTAATGTGGAAATAGCTAGTACAAATCAATTTGAATAAAGCATTTTATGTGCATTCCTTTATCTCTATGTTCATTAAACATAGGGGATCATTTTTGTAAAAACGTTTATGTTTATCTTCATTTCAGGTACTTAGTTAATATAAGAAGCCTGAAAGATCAACATCTTTTGTGGTTTTCAACTTATGATACAATACAAAAATTATTATTACCTCTAATCATTGAGAAAACCATTATTCTGCATAAAGCATTACTTTTGTAGGATCATGGTTTTTCTCAAAACCATAATATTTCATTCAATTATTAACTTTCTTTGACTTAGATATACAGTACTGCCTCATTGTAACACCATCGACTATAATCCTTTCTCGAATACAATGTTGGGGTGCCTTGGGTCCTAAAATTTAGTATCATCTGCTCCTTAACTCATTGTCATTCAATTTGTGTTAAAACATAGAGAAAACAATAACTTTCCTATTTACACAGATTCACCTAATAAATTGATCACTGCACTTACTCTGACTGAGAAGTTGGGTTATAGTCATATCTTTCCTACTAAGTTTGTTTTGCAGTTCTGAATCATCATGGTCTGTCAGCTATAACATATCCAAAAACATAAATTAATAAAAAGAACTCCATAGTGTCTGTTGTCCATTCACAACAAACCTATATGATTGTGTTCTTTACATTTCTACTTAAATACAAAATCACGTTTATAATTGTGAAACATGTGACTTCTGATAGTTGTGCTACAAAGCACAAAGTGAATTAATCTGTTTCCAGGTGCACCATACTGAAGTAGAACTAGGGATAATCTTTAAACAAAGTAATAAACTAACAACAAAAAACTTACTGATCTCTTTGTTAATTGTGATGTGGCAGCTTCTAACTGTCCTGGAAAAAATAAGGATTGTGAATAAATATGAAACTAACAAGAAAATATATTTACTTTATAGAAAAGAAAACACTACCTTGAAAATTATAATCTGCTCCACTGAATCTTGCTTAAATGCTGGTTACAGCTAATTTGTAAGGGTGAGCTTCATTTTTAGCCAAAATAAATTTTCAAGATAATTTTAACTGTATTTTAATCATTTTTAATTTAAATGTTTTAATTTTACATGCTGGCATGCACATGACACTTGAATGAAGCTCTTCATGCTACTTACTGACTTGCATATTCCAAACTGTTTTAATATAAAATATTCAACCATCTATGTATTCTTGCTCCCCACCGGCTCAGTGGGAAACTTAAAAGCTTATAACACTAAAAATAATGGAAACAGCACAGATATCTCATTATGTGACCTTGTGCTTAAACATTTTTTTAGGGTTACACTATGAATAAGTATTACAATAATCTTGAATTAACTGTGATGAGAGTTTTAAGTTTCAGTGGACAATGACTTCACAATACAGACTTTTAGATATATATTTGTTTTACTGTTAACGTTGCTAAAATCTTTAGTCTTTCTTTTTTAATAGTTATCACAATAATTTTTACTATGCTTTCTATGTATAATTTCTAATAATGGTTGAGGAAACCTGTAAGTATTACCATATAAGAATCATTGGTTAAGCTTTTTGTAGAAATCACAATCAGCATGTTGTTGCCACTTATAAGCATTGGTGTGTCACAATGTTGCCTTGCATCAATGCATTATTGTCGTAATATAATAATTGACCCTATATGGGTCAGCAACTATAGTTAATATTAAGTACATGTATAAGAAATTGTTGGGGTAGTGTGATGTCACACAAAAACTGAATCTTTTCAGAAAGGTATCTTACAGCCCTTTCTGATGAAAAATATTCACAAACTGAGATCATAAAGATGTGTTCAGATCAGGAATTTTGAATTTCTAGGATGGGAGTATCCTACATACTTAATAATATTGGAAAACAAATGAAGATGGATCAACTTGGGATACTAAAACCATTCAGAAAGAGACCTGCAACAAGTAATACCATAGACATAGTAAGCAAAGTGCATCATTTTGTAACAGTGAAAATTCACAAAGGTAACAGTGCATAACATGATCATCATGGATTTCTGTTTGGAAAAGCAAAAAAAGTTGCTTCCATGACATATTCATTCAACTGTCACACATACCTCAAGCATCTGGGTAATGAGATTAGTATTCATACTTTCCATACAAAGATATACTGATGAAATTACAGGATGAAGCACCTATGGATTTCTGTGTGATTAGACTGTTTAGAGGCTTCCTCATACAACAGATGGCATATATAAAGCCTTCAGGGAGGACTGATGTGTTTTGCACATGATAGCCTTAAAACAGAGCCTTTTGCAATGAAACCACAATGCAGGGCTATTGCCAAATTTCATGATCATTGGATAAAGCATGACTGGATGTGACAACAGAAACTGTAATGACATGGTGAGGCTACGAAATCATTGTAATATAAGTACTCAACCTCTGTAAATGTTATTAAAGATTGCTCTTAAGTATTAATATAATGGCTAAGGTGTTAAATACTAATCTGGCTTTTGTTTTGGTTGTCTTTTGAAATTTCAAAGAAGAAACTGAATCATCATATGACAATGACCAGTTTAATTTATTAGATAAAGCCTACATATATATTCATTAATCAACCAACCTAATCACTTATACCATCAAATCAACTCAGCATATTATAGTAATCTTTCCACTCTAACCTCACCTGTGACTTGCTTATGATTCACAAAGTCACTGACAATTAGGATTATAAGAGGCAATAAATGTGAAAACTAAACCTCCCTAAGGCAATAATACCAAATTAGTATTTTATGAATGTATAAAGAACTAATGAACATATAAAAACAAAACAAGAATTCTTTTTTGGAATTCACTAACTTGATTTCGATGTCTTGACTCAAAAATAAGACACCAGTTAAGTGACACTCAGTTCTGGTTCATTTTGTGTGTTCCTCAAACATTTCAAGCCTAAGACATGACAGCATGAAAAAGCCCCAAACATTTTGTGATCAAACTCAAACTTTGAATAACAACTGCTCATAAAAATCACCAATATAATTTTTTTTGTGATAAGTCTGTATACTGTGTAGAATTTCATCTTAAATAATTAAAAAGTTTACCTTTCAGCTCTCTATTATTTTCTTGCTGACGTCGAATTTCCATTTCCAGATGGGTTCTAATTGCCCGTTCCAGTTTCTCTCTTTTTTCTGATGAACGCACTAGTTCTTCATGAGATTGATGGACTTTCTGAATCTCCAATTCAAACTACCAAAATTAAATATTAACTTATAAGAAATCCGACTGCAGTTTTAATCAAAATTCTTATAACATTATTCAAGTAGGAACAAAAGATGTTCATTTTTAACACAGTATTACATATATTGAATTTTGGGGAAAATTTTGTTCAATCTCTAAGTCCATACAGGATTTTAGTGGAAATTATCACTATCATAACAACCACAAGTTTAAATTTATAGCAGTTATTTTCCTAGAAGCTTTTGATGTTCCAAAATTAGACAACAAAAACATAAAATCTGTTTCAACATCATTTTCTAAGTACAGAACAAAAACCACTAATGATATCAGAGTTCAGGCGAACAGTAAAAAGAAATTATTACAAACATAATTCTGTAATTAAATGTCATCCAATGTTGAATGAATAAAAATACTGTGTATGACTCATTCATTTTAAAAAATAATTCTTGCCATTTTTGTTATTCTTAGCAATGAATTATATTTACTGTTTTAACTAATTAAGTAATAATGAGACTATTATAAAACAGTAATAAAACTAATTTTTTTTTACTCCTAAGCCTTGGCCACAGGCACAGTATAAATAAATTTTTTTAAAAAAGATATAAAATATAACAATACTTATGTATTTTTGGTAATAATCATAATTTATAGCACAATTAATTGTAAAATGTTTTAAAGTTGTTTTTAGCACAATTGATTGTAATCTTTTTTTAGTTGTTTTATTAAGTAATTGGCTTGAATGCACTCAAATCAAGTGTGAATACACATTCCTATACTGAAGAGCATGGCAAATATGATTCACCAATGTAATTACTATCAGAAGCCAGTTGGCCAAGGAAAATTAATATTTATTATTATTTACTGATTTTTGTTTTTACTATGCTTTAGCCAGAGTGTTTCTGGAAGCCAAATTGACATTTCAAATACTAAGAAAAATCTTACTCATTATTATCATGAATTTATCACAGCCACATCCAAGTGATAATTATCATTAGTCTGTTAGATCTTTGTATCAATATATTCAAACACACACTGATAAACATCAATACTCTGAAATTTCTAGATTATGAAAACATTTCATAATCCAAAATGATGACAATTCAGTCCAATACTAGTTTCAGTTACAATAAAAATCTTTATAAACATGTCCTGTTATGAATTTACAATCCTAATGATATGCAATTCCACTTCATATTTCTTTCATTCACTCATTAAAAATTTTTAAAAAAGGGGGATAGAACTGTGTGCCTCTACCTTTTGCAGTTTGGAGACCTTCTTATAATACATGCCCAATTCACTTTTCAAGGCATCATTTTCATGAGAGAGTAAATCAATCAATTGTGCTGCCTGAGAAGGAAAATGTTCTGAATCAACTTCTACTGTTGCACGACCCCTTGTCTTAGGTCTGTTTAAAAGAATAGTTTGGCTTCAAGTACCACGTGAAACATATCAGGTTCAAGAACAGTTTGCTTGGAAAAAAAAATTATGCAATTAACATTATACTTTTAATCATTTATCATCTAAGCAAAGTGCTGGGATATGACTAACAGTCAACTTATGTTTGTCAGAAGTTGAAATGTATTTATGATAACCTAACTATTGACTTGAAAAATATTTCAAACCACAAGAACTGCCTGGTAGTCTATCATGTCTTCTATCACCAGAAAGCTTATACTTCTTGCTTGGTTTAAAAACAAAAAGTTACAACCGACTTAAATCACATAAAGCTTAGAACAACTAGGGTATAAGATCCAATGTTCTTTACCTGATTTCTAATCATTTATCATTAACAATTCTCAGTATAATGGCTCCTCTTTAAAAACATTATGATTCACTGTTGATTCTTTATTATCTATTCTTTATATGCACATTGATTTCCATTACTGTATAAATGAATAACTACAACAATAAACTAGAATTCAAATTCAAACCTAAATGGATAAAAAATAAGAAACTGTAACCTTAGCTAAAAAATAAATGATGGAAATGCTGATTACATTTATAATTTCAAGTACTATTTTTCATTCCTTCTTAGAGTAGCTACCAAACAGGCTTACATTTCTACCATTTGAACTTGACAAGAAACAAAGCAGACCTCTTAATCTCTTGTATCTATTGTTCACTATTAAACATTATTTTTCATTTTGAAGCTCAACATGATAAATAGTAACTTCTAATAAATATGTTTTATAGAATTCTGATGAGTATTTCATAAAATGTTAAATGTGAAAAGCTTCATGTCAATAAGAATATCCCAAAAATTGAAGACTATTTATTTCTTTTCCTACAGACAGTTTTAGGTGCTTCTAAAGTACACATTGCTGTACTAGTGTCTAAGAAGGCATTTGTTTTTCACAGAAACTTTTTAAAGTGTAGGTATTTCAATGATTCACAAGTGTCTTCAAATTATTCTATTATGGCAGTCCTGATTATCTTAAAATTATTTAATTTTTGTTTGAACAAGAATTATATACATACCTTTCATTTGTCAATACCATCTTAACTCCTAGATTTTCTATTTTACTTGATCCTCCTATATGGGTTAAATCTGGATGAGATCTGGATATTGATATCCTGTCACCAGGCTTTTCACTTATAGTTCCACCTCTTGTGGGAGGAAGGCCCAGGGAAGATATTTCTGAATCAATTACCTCTTGCATGTTTCTCATATTCCACTTTGAGTACTGTGGTGGTGGTGGAAGGTTACATAAATTGAGTGGTACCTGTTGATGATGTACTTCTTTAGCCAAGTGTTTTAAAACTTCAGACTGATCTAGGTAATGCTTAGGAATTTCTGTCAGCTCCTGAACAGGAAGTTCATAAATTGATTGACTCCCATGAGGCGAAGCATGAACATTTGTATACATACTTGTTGTGGTGATGGAAGATGTTGGAGAATTGCCAGGAAATGGATTGTGATACTGCTTTGGAGAGCCTGGTACTTGCATATTATGAAGGTAAGTTGGGTAAGATATTTGACAAGATGAATTTTTTGGAGAAAGTGGAACACTGGCTTCACTGTTCTTTATAAATGGAGGTGTGCTTCCACAGTTTGTATTTCTTTTTAATTGTGGATTCCTTTCTAAGATTTTACTTTGTGTTGTAGTCACAAACTGACTAGATCCTTCAACCTGTAGATTTCTTTTTACAGTACCAGTATCACTACTATTACCCCAACTGGTTTTGGCATAAAATGGAGATGTAAAACCATCAATAGAGCTATTATTTCTTATAATGAGTGTATTAGATGAGGTAATATCCATGTCATCAGTCAAAGTCTCTTCGCCTTGTGGTTCTTGTCGAACACCACTGCGAAGAACATTCTTCTCTTCTGCTGTAAGATTTTCGTTAGAAGTTGACAGATCAGTTTCGCTTCCAGAAAAACTCTGACTAAAGCCTGGTAAAAAACAAAAACCAGTAAAAAAAGCATTAAGTAACTTATCTACAGGTTAACATATTTACACAATATAACACTTCATAAATGAACTGCGAAATTATACTTCTTGATGCTTAGTACAAGTCAACCCCACCTAGAGAAAAGTACAAGTAGACAGAATCCTGTGGGTATGCTGACCATGCTATGAGCTAATCTATTATAATAAATATAGAAAATGGTTCAATCATAGTTGTACATAGAGGCCTACAGATGTACAAATACAACACAACAGTTTATTTTTATATATCTACATGTAGATACGTTTAATCAATTAAGGAAAATAACTGCAGTGATTTAAAATCTGTATATATATTTTTATGTCTAGTCCATCAAAAAATTATTTGTGCTGAGCCTGATCTAATTATCATCACACAATTTTACAGTGCTATTCATAATTAGAGGGTTTAATGTGACGTCTTCTCTTGTTAAGTTATAAGATTCTAATTGTGTTGTAAGTTTAAGCAAATATAAGAAACATTTGTGCATTAGACACAACAAACCAGGGGTCATCCATCTGGTAACTCAAAATTCAGGTGACCCTTTAATTTTGTATGTGCATGCATGTGTTCATATTATAATTCATACATGTAAAAAATCATGTGTTTATTATAGTAGTGCAAATCATAATATGTTTCTGAAATTTTAACATTTTTTTTATATCTTCTAAGGATAATTTCCAACAGACTAATTTTCCTGAATTTTGCCCTACTACAAGTTACTATTAAAAATTCATAATAGTTTAATCTTTACTGTCTCACAATGAGTTTGTAACACATGATACACAACTAGTTACAGGAATACCAAAAGATTGCTTATATGAGGTAAAAAAGTATCAATCGAATATTTACAAATATAGATAAAAATCATAAATCACAAGCTTAGAAAAAAAATTAACCTCAGTACAGACAACTTAACCTCTCTCCTGGCATCTCACAAACAGATAAATAAGAATAAAAAAATTAAAAACTCTACAAATCCTTAAGTTTTAAGAGCTACAATAGTACTTGCACACAAATAGCAAATCTGTACATGTAACAAATTTTTATAATCTCAAAAGTATGCTCCTTTAAAAATTTAAACAACGTCATGACTGTAAGAAAATTATTACAATTTAAGAAAAGATGGTTTTGGCTATAATGCCAATATGATAGTAAATAAATACCTGTCTGATAGAGAATTCCTTGAGCACTCTTTATATAAGGAACAACTGTACTGTGCACTGCTTTCATATTTCTTGTCTTCGAGACAAGGAGAACAAAACTTTTACATACACATTCCTAAATGTAAAAATAAACTTATTTATATCCATTTCCTTTTTAATTAAATGACACAAGAATAAAAATTAAAACATCATTACAACAAAATGTTTAGATAATTTATAAGTTAAAGATAGGACTTTTAGAAATTTTTAACTGCTTTTCAGTCTTACTATGCAAAACTTCTTTCACTCACTTCATGGTATATAATTTCTTTGCAAAGTCCATTTGTTGAAAATACAAACAGATATTACAGTGAAACTAGAAAAATTCAATAACACAAATAAACATACCTATCTACATGATGCAATCTTGCTTAAGTATATCACCACCTACTTAAACAGCTAACGTAAACATTATACTACATGTAGCTACAACTAAACACACAGATGTTATGAAGAACTGAACAAGTTAACAGGAGTCATAAGTGTATATTTATTTAATTTTACCCTTTCATAATTAGTTAAGAATATACCTTTATTTTGGTATATTCATGTAATATTTTTCTTAACTTCCATGCAATTTCTACACTTAGTTATAACATTTCCATTATTTGGATGTCACAAGTCTATAAACATATTCTAACCTTCTTACACAAGTAAAGTCTACCAGCTGCAACTTTTGTTAAGTCTCATGCTAGCATGCATTTTTCTGTACAAACACCTTGAAAGGTAGCTTATCAAACAAACAATGCAGATTCTTATACAACTGGCTTAGCTAATGATTGCATGTAAGCCACTGGTTGAAGTGTGCAACCTGTGGACTTGTGGGATAGATTAGTAATGCTTTGTTTTACTTTAGTGTTCAAGTCAGGTATTTCCAGAGCTCTCTTTCTTGCTCCTGTTTTTTGACAATACTTGCCTTCCATGATTATACAAGAAAGAAATTCAGCCAGTTTTGATAACATAATACTGTGTTGTCAAAAAACTATTTCATATTTCAAAGTACACTGGTGTTCACTTTTTTCCTCTACTGTCAATATTTGATTAATTCTTCCCTTAAGTCCTGAAACAGTATTTTTGGAAAAACATTTGGCTTTTCTGTTATGCATCAGTGTTTTAGTGAACATGAATATCACAACATAACACATTCCATGTAATTTAATTCACTCAGAGAACTTTTTTACCTCCACCACTGAAGGTGGATGGAGGTTATGCCTTTGCCCCTGTGTGTATGTTTGTCAGCAAGATTTGTTTTTAGGGTAAAGGAGAACTGTATACTAAAAATGGGTTCAATTCAAGCAAGATAGTATAAAATAAGCATGCTAAGTGATAGGGGAGAAACCGTGAATAAGCAAATTGATAGGATAACCAGAGAAAAGATTTAGAGGATAACAGGTCAAATAATAGTTTTGAAGACAAGTCTATCAGAGTTATAATAATGCCTGGAGACAGCTTGAATAGGTAATGAAGAAAAGCTTTAATATAAGTTTAACAAAACAGCAAATGTACATCATTTCGACAAGGTTTTGTCATCATCAGGTACAAGAAATATACACAGACACAGATATATATATATATATATATATATATATATA
>NW_013667420.1:193605-204705 GCF_000517525.1 Limulus polyphemus
GTTGCGTCACAGTAGTCATGTGACTCGCTGACGCAACAGTAAGAACAAAATATAGTAATGCGCCTTTCGTTTCAGATCGAGTAAATTCGCGTTAAAGGTACTTATCAAGAAACTTTTATTTGAATATAGTATTTCAGAGTTATTATTCATTAAATTGAGTAATGTTTACTACCTTTGATTTCTGAAAGTATAGATAGTTGTGACTGTATTTTCTTTTAGAGGCCAGGTAGTTAGGGCGTTCGGCTAGCAATCTGCATGTCACGGGTTCGAATTCTCGTCACACCAAACCTTTCAGCCGTGGTGGCGTTATTATGTTACGATCAATCCCATTATTCGTTGGTAAAAGAGTAGCCCAAGAGTTGGCGGTAGGTGGTGATGACTAGCTGCCTTCCCTCTAGCCTTACACTGCTAAATTATGGACGGCTAGCGCAGATAGCTCTCGTGTAGCTTTGCGCGAAATAAATTAATAAAAAAATATTTTAGTCCAGAACTACACACTAGGCTGTCTGAGTTTTGTCCGACGCAATAGGTGTGGCATAACAAAATTGAAATAGGATGAAATAGAATACATTCCCTGTTCTAGAGGGCGCTTTTGAAAAGCCATGAGAAAATTCCTAAAATTTCTTTAAAGTTTCAATCATTCTACTTTTGTCATTGGAAAACAATCGTTATTGTAGTCTTTTTGGCGTTGGTCTATAACAGCAGTTGCTTCTACGGAAAATCCTCTCGATGATATTAGTTGTCGCTACATCTTAGTATAAAGTAAGTTTTTTTATTTATGATATGGTTTATTCATTTACTCAAA
Organism: Limulus polyphemus; assembly: GCF_000517525.1. NCBI lineage: Eukaryota > Metazoa > Arthropoda > Merostomata > Xiphosura > Limulidae > Limulus > Limulus polyphemus. Next base: position 194,411 of record NW_013667420.1, read on the forward strand.
TTATTACGTATTTACAATGTCGAAGCTGAAAATGAAATTATAAGACAAGCCCTTCACGAGATACTTAGGCACTGAGTCTAACTCCTATTCCTGAGTTCTAACTTGATACTAACGTATATTAATATTATTATAATTTATTTAAAAGAATAACGATAAGGTAGAAGATGCTAAAAACTTCCCCTACTGAGTACTGGTAGTAGTACTCTTAGTCTTAACCCTACTGAGTATTACTATTATACTTTTAATATTATAGTATTAGTATTACGACTTGTACTAGTATTACTATTATTAGTAAATAACTGTAAGTACTAGCTGTTTATCAGCCATACTACTGGTACTAGTTCAACTTAGTTGAGATATATAATATTTTATCTGTTATTTTCAGTAATTAATCTCTGTACAGGTTTGGTAGATTTGACCTATCTCACAACCAACAAAAAATAATTGGGAAATAAATATAAATTATGCCTCTTTCATTCTAGAATGAACACAAATTATAACACGAAAACATAAAAAAGTTTAGACTAAATAGCTTAAATCTCATAACATTATACATCTATATATATTTATTATTTTTATTTTATTGACCTTTCAGCCATGACTGGCTAACAATACAGAAGTTACAATGACGCGGCACGCATGCACTCATGTTACCATATCCAATAACATAAAACTGACCTTTGGTCTGCACAAAGTAACTTGTCTTGGCTGTGTTGACTAACTTATTTTTCTTAAAAACTTAGAACAGTAAATAAAGAAGTAAAGCAAACAATTATCTCTTCTAGTTACAACGTTTGTACTTGGTTGCTGCTTGATATAGGTTGCTAAACCTTTAAAAATTTTGCACGTGGAGGATATGAAACAAAATAATTTTTTTTAGGTTTTATATATGTACATTGGAATAATTAGAAAATCATAAATTACTACATCAATACCATAGAATTCCACTATAATTTATCAAGCTTAGTAACTAAAATGTATTTTAGTCAAAAAAAATATATGAAATTTCATGTAGACTAAAGACACCCCCTACCTCCTTGAAATCTTTGTTCAAAAGAAAGAAATGGCATTCTAAGAATTTATATTGGCTGAGAAAGCCACTAGGGGGACATTCTGAGCTTCTGATTGGTTATTCATGTCATATATAGAAGTAAATGTATATAAGAGAATGTTTCCAAAAATGGAAAGAGGTTTGTGCTTGATTTATTACATGAGCAATATCTTGGCGAAAAGACAAGACCTTATTTTATATTCTAGCTTGTCAATATCAATAATTTGAGTTTCTAATTTGTATGAAACTATAGACAAGTGCTGCATTCATGTGGCAACATGACACACAAAAATGTATGTTTATCAATGTTTCTTTAATATTTGCTTTTAAATTAAGAAATTGAGTAATATATAGTACTAAAATTTGAATTATAATCTACAGTTTCATATCATACTTACTGATATAAGTTCATGAAATAGTAGTTCAATGAAATTTTGAATGCGAGTCAACAAATGAGATGACATGGTCTTTCACCCGTGACTCATCTCCAAAGGGTTAAGGTCACCTTGTATCTAGTACATGCTTTAAACTGAGTCATGATTAATTAAGCATACAGTATGACTACACTGCAGTAAAATCCATTGTCAGCATTTGCATTAACACTTTTTAAGCAAAGATGCATAATTTTAATACAAGGGATAAAGAAACTTGCTTTATAATGAGTCCTAAATCACTTTCACATTGCTCTTTTAATCCTGTTCCCCACTGTATAGTTTTCAATAAAAAGATATGTTTTGTCTGCATTTTGCTTCATTTGGACACTACAACATTCACACTATTCTCTGTGGTGTTGTGGGGGGAAATTCTCTGTCCTGTTTTATGGGGCACACATCATCATAATTTGACTTGAATGCAGCTTCATCTTAGTGTTGATTATTTAATACCAGGTTACAACGGTGAAGAGTAGTGTAAGTGTTAAGCACTCACAGTTAATCAAATGCAATAGGTGCTAGGAGTGAGTTTTATTAGGGAATTCAGAGCTGACAGGCACATTTAAAGATGCTAGCAATGAACTTGTACAACTTGTATGTAGAGTCTGTGGTTTGAAGGGGAAATTGGAAGCTGTTTTAAGTAGGATAAAGATGATGGAAAAGGAGAAGGGTAACTGTAAGAGGTGGAAGCAGGACTTTGAGAGGAAACTGAGATTTTGTAATGCAAATAATACAGGGGCTAGTGATGATGTTCAAGAGGTTGGAAGCAGTAATGATGGAGCTTGTGGTCACAGATGTAATTACAAAAAGAAGACTGATAAAGAACAGATTTCAGCTTTTGGCTTATGTATATGATGAACTTGAAGAGGAAAGGATAACAAAAGGAATAAAAGGTATTGGAATGAAAAGCAAATCTGTTATGGTTATAGGATATTCTTTAGTATGTTGCATGGATAAAATAGTCTCCAATATAAATGGGAGTAAGAGTTAAATTATACAATCTAGGGGCAGAGGTGGAGAATATAGCTGACAGAGCAAGTGATATAGTAAAGGGTGCTAATAGAGATATAGTAGAGAAAAAAGGATTTAATAAAGGTATTCAATTCAAAGAAACAGGTCATAATAATATTAAAAGGTTAAAATTCAAGGAACTTGTGCATATATTTAAAATATTAAAATCCACAAACGAACAATGTTTTACAATACAAAATTAAATCTTTATTTAAACTGATCAATGGTTGTAAAAGTCATTCTACATGTTTCAACGTGGTTTCACATCATCTTCAGGAGTGTGAAAAACAGTTACTATGTGCTATACAAGTACAAAAGCCATGGTCATGTGACACTAGTTTACAATTGAAAGAAACAAAATCATGCCATCTACATACATTCCGGAGTGTATAAACTATGCTTAAAAGTTCTTATTTTTAGGGTATTACATGAAGAAATGTTAATTTACATGAAAGAGTTCAATACATTACTTCTATTCCTAAGCACTGGAAACCACTCACTAATTAGTGACAAGAATTGAGGAAAACGTATTTAAGTAAAAATTCAGCCTCTACATTCACTCTAACTATAGCTGGTTGATTTTATCAATATAATAAGGATGTCTTCATGGTCCACCACCCCAGTGGCTAAGAGTTAGTAAGTGGAAAGGGCTTCCATACTCCACTCCAAGAGGGATGGGACACAGTTGGGAGTCTAGAAGAATGCAATACTGGGGAAAGTGCAATGGGAAACCACAAAACCCTATTTTTTAAAAGCAGGTGCAAATTTCAAATTTTTATACATGTGTCCAATGTGCATAGGATAAATCAAAAGTAGTGTATTTCTGATTATAACTATTTTTGATTATTCTAACAATAAATTAATTAAAATTCTAATTAAATTGACTGTTATGAAAATAATAAACTACCTAAATTAGTATTTCCTATATTACTGTTTACAATTATTACAACTACCGATTAATCACAATTGCAATTAAATTGATTGTTACGAACATAATTACCCAAATGAAATTAGGGTTTCCAATTACCCAATTATTAAAGTAATCAAAATATTGATATTATGTTTTTGTTGTTAAGCACAAAGCTATATAATGCACTATCTTTGCTCTGTCCAATTTTAGCCTTACAAGTTGTTTTTCTTTAATTAATCTTATTCAGCTTTGGTGATTCAGGGAGGATCATGATTCATGCATCTGTGGTTCAATTCCTATTGCCACCAAACTTGCTTGCCCTGTCTTTCTGATGGTGTCACTGTCACCACTTCTAAACTGCTGAATAAAGTGAAGACAATTAACTGGCAGCAGTCATTTTGCTTCACGAATCACACTAAATAAATAACAGAAAATTATAAACATTGATTTTAAAATGTTTTTGTGTTAAAATGTTGAAATACAGTTAGAATTAACATTTCAAAATGACTTTCAAATTTATATCTCAAAAGAATTTATAAAGTGGGAAAAAATATGAAATGCCAGAATAAACTGTCTTCATACTTAGGTATAATAATTCCAAATTATTATTTGAATCCTAAACTTTGTACATGAAAAGGTACTAAGCACATGAGTTAACACAACTGCACTGTTTTGCAATGTTTAGAAACAATGAAAGATATATTCACTTATTAGTCATCTGTTGCAACAACACTGTGTACACTTTTCCAGACTTGTTACTCCAGACAATTCATTGCTGTTTTACTTGTTCATGACAATGTTGGAGATGTAGGTGTTGTATCTACAATTAAATAGTTACTAATCAAATGCTTTGTAACCAATCAAGGAAAACAATAATCATAATTCATTGTATTTATTATACAATGCATACTTAGCTAAAGTAAAAATCATATTGTTCTAGTAGCCTAAATTTAAGGTCAAACAACATAAAATTTAAAATTAAAGTACTATCAATTTATCTGGTAAGTTACAACTTTTGATAGTTTTAACTTTATCTTACAAGGTTTGAAAATCATTATGGAATAAATAAAAACAGAACTAGAAAATATATTCAGACAATGTAGTAGTATGTTGTTAACAAGTAACAACATTTTACTTCTCCATGCCAGCTGCAATAATGTTTTATTTTTACAATGATGATGTGATACCAGTTAACTTTCTAATAGTTAGCTGTGTAATACTATTAGAAACTTATGAAATAAGAGACTTGCACCATAGTAATATAGCATTTTGGGTTGATCAACGTTGACTAAAAAGTCTTACAGTAACCTACACAAGTTAAACTTAAAATAACATTAATATAATCTACAAATGATTAGCACAGTTGGGTTATAATAGAGCAATGTCAAAGCTCATAACTATATTTCTGATATGATTATATGAAAATAAACAGTTAAAAACAAAATTAAAACTATATATAATAATAATAAAAAGATTATGGAGTCCATTTGCAAATATGCCTGTTTCAAAAAATACTTAACGTAATTACTTATACAGTCATAGCACTTTACATTTTCACTAATTTTGGACATTAACAATATAAAAAGTATTTCTTTTTTCATGAGAATTCTAGCTCATAAACCCATTCTGTAATAAGTATATGAGCTGTAGGTGTCCTAAACAATACTAATTTTAATTAAAACATTTCTTTGAAATCTAACACATTATTAATCTGTCTGAAAAATCCAAGGCACAAATATTTACCATGTCAACATTTAATTGACATTCATACTGTATTAGCCATAAATAATCAGTTATAGAGTAAGACCTTGACTAAATTGCTGTAGATTCGAGCTATGTTGATTTCATAAAACTTCAAAAATAAGCTTTTATGGTAATTAATAGATCAATCAAATAAAAACACTGATACCTAATTTTTGTTCTATTCTATATGGTAGTGTAAGGTTGGCTGCCTGTTGTTTTTTATTAATTTATGAAAAGGAAGATAAGGAGTTTACTCCACCCTTCCCTTAGATATATGCCTGCTTAAACAACATTAAAGAACAGTTATTAATTTCTGAAGAAAAAAAAAAAGGAGTAGTTCCAGCCTCCCTGGATCCCCACTTACTTGTGAAACAAGATTGCAGTTATGCAACTATAAATTAGTAAAAAAAGAATGTAATAAACACTAAATTTACACTTTATTTAATAATTAAATATCCAAAGTGTCAGTGGTGGGTACTGCCAGCCAGTTGCCTTCCCTGTAGTCATCAGTTCAAAATTAGTTACTCTGTGAAAAAGCCTCAGTAGCTTGTTGACAGGGTAAGCAAGTTTGGTGGCAATGAGAATTGAACTTACACACTTGAATCCCAAGTTCTTCCCCCAAATCATCAAGCCTTGCTAAAAACAACTTATAACACTACAATCAGCTTTTGATACCCCCAGTGGACACATCGGAGTACAAATTATTGAACTTTGGAATTTCCTATCCGTAAATATATCAATTATTTCAATATTTTTCAGTAAATTATACTGTTTTAACTCTCAAAGTGAGTTAATTTGGTGCACCTGTTGTATATTGTAAAATAAAACTACTACATGAAGTAGTTTGAAACTTCAGGTGAACCTCTTACAGATTCTGCAAATCAAATATTTCTGTGTAATACTGTTGGAATTTGCAGCTTTGAAAATTTTAAACAGTTTCATTGGGATATGTTTTTTAAGAAACAATAAGAAATGTTTACTTTTGTTGTAGATTTTTATGCCTTTCTATATTCTTGTAAAATTTTCCTAATTCTTATTTTACAAAACTGTAAATATGAAACTATATCATTGGTTTGATTTGAAAAACACCACATACACAGTGGTCTCATAAGCAAGTCCCCTTTTTTCAATACTTATTCAGAAAGATTCATTTAATTATAACCCATTTTATACTCAATTATATATATATATATATATAATTTTTTATAATCAGCTGTTGATTCCCTTTGACCCTTCGATGAGTTCCTTAGGCCCAAAAGACCTAATATAAACACAGCTACCTTGTCAGAGAAATAGAACCTAATATTGTTGAGTTCAAAATCATTAGCTTATTTCACATGATTACCTAACAAAATGTAATTGGAAATATATGTAAATAACAGAATAAACCAAACCAATGATCAAACAACCCATTTCACAAAATTATAATTTTTATAATTATAAGTGTCCTATGAAACAATTTCTTAAGTCTACCTTACTGTGTTCACATTTTTCAAACAACTAATCTTTCTAACAGCACATTTCTGTATTATCAATAAGAGCAACAAATGCACTCAGTATTCTAAATAATGGCTTATATATATACTGTACCAGAATGTAAGACATTTCTTATTGTGGTTAGCCTGTGGAATAGTTTGCCTTCAGATGTGGTAGAAGATAGAAACATGAAGGAATTTAAGACAATGTTAGTATTTTTGAAAATAATGTTAGGTATAACTTATAATAATAAAAGGGGTTTCTATATGTAGTTTAGAATAGGGTGTCAGTAAAAAAATAGGACAGCCTAAGTGGACAAAAAGGACCCTTATCTTTTTCAAATGAAATAGTACAGAACAGATATATGAACACCTCTAAATATAAATAGGGTCAATATACTTATTTTTCTGGTATTAGCAATATTTCTACCTTTTATTTTATTAAAGGTAATGCTAAATACATTTTAAAACAGGTACACATGACATTGGTAGGTATTTTATGTTAACGTTAAGATGGACTTAAGCTTGTGAAATATGATGAACAAAGAAAAACTAACTCACAAAAATTGTTTCATACAAATTTTATGATATGTTACATTAGGGAGAGAAGGATGTGTAATTCCTTATCAAATACAAGTTTAGAAATTGGAATGCTCTTGATATTTGCATAGATCATCTCATTTTCAAAATTTTCTGGTTTTTGCTTACATTCCAGTGTCAAAATAATTGTAAGTGCTAAAGATACTGGTCATGATTTTTTAATCTAATGTAAAAGTTTTTTCTAAGAAATGTATGATAATTATCTGGACATTATAAAGATCTTGCATGTGAAATTTCAAAATTTTCTGATGCATAAAAGTATTTTTAATCTTAAAATGAATATTATTTTGCATGATAGATAGCCAACATGCGAATAGAAAAAAGACAAGACTTAATAAAAAAAAATTGATATTTTTCATATGAAAGCATTGTAATGTTTACTGATAATCTGCTAAATTTTGTTAACATTCGCTTACTGATTTAAAAGTTATAGCATGAAAACTATAAGAAGCACAAAATGGAGACAAGGCCGGTCCCAGGGACTGAGCCTATGCTGAAAGAGTTAAAGGAAGAACTTTATGTACCTTGTTCATGCACCCACGATATCCTCATTCCTTCTGAGCAAGAAGAAAGTCCTTGTCTTCCGGGATCCTGATCAGGGTCAAGGTATCTCTATGAGTGAAGTCAGAAAGGTCATTTAGATTATTGATAAACTCTAGTTCATTAGCTTGCCATGTGTCAGTTTTCTTTGTGAATTTTTCCTTAGCTTTGCCAATTGTTTAGAAAGTTTCTCCAGTTTGATAATGACATGATATTCTGGATGAATTGAAATTTGATCCTTGTCCCAAAAAGCTACAACCTCCTTGATCACAACCTTTGGACTTTCACAAACTGTTTTCTTTAATGTTTTGTGATGATAGAAGAACAGACACAACACTTGTCTATTTTGAAGATAATTTGCTTCCAGTTAGTTCAGTTTCTTTTGAACCAAGTAGCCACAGTTGCACTTCTAGTTGCACCATCCATTTACAATAATAAACTGATACAATGTCAGCTAAAATGATACAGAAGAATCTGCTTAAGTGCTTATATATCCTTACAGAAATTCTAGAAACTACTGTCATGTCATACAGAATATTCCAGAAGCAAACGAGTGAAAGCATCGAATATTTGTATATGGAATTATTTTGAACATTCTGAATAATGAGGAATATTTTTTGAATATTTTATAATTACTTAGAATATTCTGGAACATATTTTGAATATGCAAATATAATGCAAGTTACAAGATAAAATGTCAATTACCATGAGCAACCCTTAGATGTTATTCAATATGGATCAAATTTGGTATGAATTACTTATTTATATATTGGAACAAAATGAAGGGTGAGAGTGTTGTTAATTAAAACAACAAAAATAAGAACCTTCCTAATTGCCAGTATTATAATGAATTATTTCAGGCAGCATTTTAAGTGTAAACCAACCTTAATACATGAAGTAAATCATGTCATATTGTGGTTTATTAGAATGATTAATTATTAAAAATGTGTTAAGAAATAGTAATTCCTATTTATTTTGTGTGTATATATATGCCATCCAAAACCTTTGTTAATTAGTACAAATCTTTTCAGTTGTTAATTGTACTCGCTTAAGTGGATTCTTTTTGCAACTCCTACAACTGATCTATGACAATGATTCGTGCCTTTATCCCAAGTTTTCGCCAAGCAGAAGGAGAACATGGTGGTCACTTTACTGTGAGTAAATGTATAATCTGTTTTTAGCGCACTTAATTTTTATATGTTACTAGCAAATCTGTGGGCCTATGACCCACATTTACAAGGCTGCTATAATGCATGTTTAATTTCTTTAACCAAAATACAAATGTTAATTAGTAGTCCTTCTTATTCACATGCTCTAATGTAAATCAATACCAAACTTGATGTTCCCCTTCGGAGAATTCATGTAAAAGTGTTTTTGTGAAATACCTGGTTTCTCTAAGGGGTTGGGTGAAAGTTTAACTTTGTTCAAAGATTGGGGGGCTGGGATAATTTGTATGGCACCATTTAGAAGTTGGTGAGTCCAGAAGTTAAGGAAAAGGGTTTTGGGAATCCCTGGGTTCCCCAAACACTGGGGTGAAAATTTTTACCTTTATGCAAATCTCAGGATCGAGACAATTTGTTTGGTACAACTGAAAAGTCTGTGTGACCAGTGGCTTAGGAGGAGGTATGCTAGACACATACAGACACTGAATTTGATTATATTTGTAATAGAATTCCTGCAAAAAACAGAACTTGTTACATAAAATATTTATTTACCAGGAACTTAAAGACCATAATTTTGCATTGGTTGCCAACTTGAAGTTTATGCCTGAATTAAGAAGTCAGAGTCAGAATTCATATAATTACCTGTAAATGAACATTTATTGAAACCCTTCAAATTACCTAATTACTTTTATTCAAAGTAAAACACTAAATTTACTATATTATTTCTTCTTTTAAACACTAATTATCTTTCTATTTTGGCTCAATCTTTTAGTTTTTTGTACTTTATTAGTTAATTTTAAATATTTAAAAGGGCTTAATTTTTTTCATTGTGGCAGGCAAGGCACAGTAAGTTCCAAATCAGCCTACTTCAGAACCCTTAGTAGAGGGGAGGAACATTAAGGCTAACTAATTTGGTCTAGCAACAGTTTTTATACTCTTGATTCTTATGTTATATTCAGTAAAGTCTTCAGAAATTCACAAACAAATCTTTATTAAAAAAATAAGATTTTTTGTGTACAACAGAGTTGTAATGTTATAAAAGCCTTGCCAACACACACACATTGTGAATTCAGAATTTTAGTAAACATTAGTGTGGTTAGCTTCACAGGTACAGGGTCTGTCAATTTGGCCAAGCCCGAGAACAGATTTAATTCAAGTTTGTTCATATTAATCATTAATTTCATGATTCCTGAAAATAATCAACCAATGGGAATTAATGTTTTCAATGATCATCATTTTTTATTATTCCAACTGTTCAAGTGATTGAAATATTACCATTATTATATCTTCATTAATTTTAATTGTCAATTTAACATTTCTCAGCTTTGGACCAGCTTTGGTGATTGGGGGGGGGGGGGGTTGAATCATGAT
>NW_013667420.1:205665-228122 GCF_000517525.1 Limulus polyphemus
TGTATGTCCTTTCTTTACAGTTGTATTCCTTGCTTTAACATTGACTGGCTCTACCTCATAGATTCTACATCTCAGCAAACCCTTTTGAGCATCAAGGTGTTAGATCACGAAGGAGTACCAGAAGCCATACAGAAGCTTTGTGATGTGACAGGATATTCTGCAAGGTTGTGGAAAATTAACTAACGAACGGAGACGTAACAGTATATATTTTAAATAGATAAATTCTTTAAATAATGTTGTTGTTGTATAATGTAGTGTGACATGAATGGAACAAAACCTACTGAGCAGAATATGGAGTTGTTGTATTTAGATTTAAAATAAATAACTAAAACGTGGAATGAATATAAACGAAATATATTTCCATATACAACATTTTTTGTATCAACACTATGTCTTTCTGGATTATCGCCATCTATGACTAAGATCTCGAGATTTTTCTTGATAAAACGACGTTTTAAAATTATAAATTTTTAAAATTGTGGTATCGCGAAGTGTAAAAATCAACTCTTCTTTTTATTTCGATATTTCACTTACTTTTCTCTCCATAATGGTATCAACGTTTTTTTACTCTCCCCTAAAGCAGCATTTCTCAACCTTTTTTTAGTAAATTGGCCACCTAAGTTTCAAACAGAAAATTATAGTTTCCTGGTTGCTTTACTGGGTTAGCATTTTGAGAGGCATTATGTAATTTGCATAGTACTTTTTCTGTTTTGCAACAGGTTGAGCAACACTGCTCTATAAATTAACCAAATTTTGGAAATGAAATTGTTGTATTTTTTTATTTAGTTTAGCGTTATGTAATTTATATCTTATAAAAAAAAATATATATTTCTTTCAAAAGAAAAAGACAGAGTGAAAAAATCAGCAGTGGACATACCACATTGTGTAACTGCTCAACATAAAGAATTCAATTTAATTATCTTTGTTTAGCAATAGTTTGACAAAAAAGCTGATTATGAAATCATAATCTATGTAATTAAAAGAACTATGTGTGTCAGTCAGTCTGTGTGTGCTAGCTCGCATGGAAACTCGATATTCCTATTGGTTAATTGTAGAGTGGTACTTTTACGTTTATATGAAACCAAAACTACGACGTTTATAAGATTAATTTTAAAGTTCATTATTTCAGTAACATAAAACACATTGAATTAATTTTTTGCCCTTTTGTGGCTTATAAATAACATACCATTACATCTCAGTACAAATTCCATCAGGCGCACGAAAATCAACAATTAGACCTAAAGTTTAAATACACTTCGTACTATAAGCACAAATTTACCTGCTACATAATCTACGAAAATTAAACTTAATAGTCACTGCCACAACTTCATTTATGTTGGATGCTCTAAAGTTAATATATTGCGTGAAAGAAAAGATGACATACAAATACGATTCAGACACAATAAATTTTCAAAAAAAACGTGACAGTTTATTTTTACATTACTTGATACCACAATTTTAAAAATTCATAATTTTTTTAATTGTACTATTTTTCCAACTATCTCAATACAGGCGCCTAAAAATTGACAATTAGGCCTTCCAAAGTTGTTAGTGATAGTGGACCCGAACCAATAAAATGCACTTTTGGTGGTACAACTGCAGATTTTCAATAGTGACATGGTTCACTTTTGATAGTGTTCCACTGTCACCAATAACTTTAGGCCTAATTGTCGATTTTTAGGCGCTGTATTGAGGTAGTTGAAAATCTATAATAGTTATAAAATAATGAATTTTTGCAATTATGGTATTAAAAAGTATAAAAATCAACTGTCTTTTGTTTGTTTTTTCCCTTCTTTTTAATCTACCCTCAAGTATTAACAAAGCGTCGGGTCTAATACCATCAATAAAGGACACAGTTGTTGTTTTTAGCACAAAGTTACACAATGAATTATCTGCGTTCTGTCCACTGCTGGATTTTAGCGTTGTTACGTGGGAGACTTACCGCTGATCCACTGAAGGCCATTTTATTTTTACAAAGCTACACAATGGGCTATCTGGGATTTGTCCACTGCAGGGAATCAAACCTCGGATTTTTGTATTGTAAAATGTTTTAGTGCAAAGCCACACAAATATACCATATGTACGCTATCCGTCATGGAAAATCGAATCTCAGAATTTTGTGTTGTAAATCTGTATACTTACCACTTACCCACCGGGATATTAACCATACAGAGATTTTATGGGTATCATTTTTCGGTGGTAACGTAAAAATATGTATAATAATTACTACTGATGCATAATGTAGCAATTCATCCTGAAATATTGGTTACTGAATACCCTTAACAATATTATTTATTACAATTTATAATAATTTAATAAAGTAAAGAAGAAGGAAAAATGCCAACCACAAAATCTGGGGTTCGATTCCTCTAGGTACACAGTGACCACTATCCAAATGTGTGGCTTTGGGCTAAAATAAACAAACACAATCTATATCTGCTATACTTAGTGTCAAATAGGTTTTTAGCCTAATAAGAGATTATCAGGTCATCTGAGATAGGTCATGGTAGTGGCCGAGATGCTATTTGTATCATCAATTAACTGAAGACCAAACGTTTCTGTGTGAACTTGATTAAGTTGGTGAACTGTAATATTTGTCTACTTTATTTAAGTCATTAAACATCAAAATTATGTTTATGATTTTTATTACCATCAAATTATTTATTTAAGACCAGATTTTTATGCTGGAATGTTATTTTTGTTTGATAGTGTTTTATGTGTATATCTGAGAGTTTTATGTTTTATAATGGTTCATTCTATATCCACACAGTTTTTTTCTTTAACAGAACAAATTATATCAATCAGATATTGGTAAACTCAAATGTTATTTTATAATTTTTAGAAAACAGTTTTATAATGGTATACAATATTTTTTTGTACAGAATATGGTAATGTGCATATAATATACAACTCAAAGTATGCGTAGATTATAGCAATATTCTGTGGTTAGCAAATGAATATTACATTGTAACTTCAATTATTTGGTAGGTATGTGGTATTCATAGGCAAAACTAGAGCTAACTGGTAAGGTACAAGAATAATTATGTGAAAACACATCCTGCAAAATAAAGTACAAACACACAGTTGGCATAAACAACTTTACTGAACAACTCGTAATGGAAAAGTAAGTGATTTCACTCATTATTTGCCTCTTCTGTAAAAGATTGCATGTATTCCTGGCTGTTGGAGGAGATAGCTCTACATAGAACTAGGAAAGAATTTGCTCTATAAACTTTGTTTTGGATTTCTTCTACAGGTCAATTTATGATCTCAGAAAGTCTAGATGACCACGTAAAATATTAACTTATTAATTTTAGGGAAGACAACATCATCCAACTTGTTCTTTCTTCCACATATAATAAGATAATAATATTAGACTTATTGTATCATTAAATACTAAATTTTTATTTGGTCCCTTAAGGTTTTTCTGAGAAGAGTGAAAAGAATATTTCAACCATACTATGGTCACCACAGAAGTATGCTGTTATTAATTTTTTGGAATGATTAATTCATATTTATACATGGCTTCAGATTAATGGCACTACACCAGTGACCCCACTTTTCATTTCATGTACTACCCATAAGAGAACAAAATGGCTGAACCAGTTCTTAAGCTACTCAGCATCTAGTAAGATTTTAAGGGGGGGGGGAGAACAGCCCAAATGTTGTGGTTGAGAACCAGTCAAAGTAAGACAAAAAACTGAGGGAAGCTTTGCTTCACCATGAAAGAACATCAGGAGACATAGTCAAGGATATCATTCTTATAGAAACTTATTGAAGGGATTTCTTTCACAATCTCTCTCATTATATTCAAGTTTGTAACCTAACCATCTTTTCAGCAATTGGGTATGAAGTAATGGTAGTAACCAAAGCAGTTGTACACAGATAAAACTAAGTGAAATAGCAGCAATCCAGGTATCCCAATCTCCTCTTCTAACAAACTTACAATAATTTACACACACATAAATTAGGTATGATCATTCACAAAACCATTACTACTTAACCTGAGAACTTAAGTATTATCATGGAACAGTGTTTTAAATGTGGATTACTTAATTAATTGGTGCAAGGTTACCCCATAGCGCATGCAAAAAGCTAAGACTTAAACATGAGTACTGCAAAGAATAAAACTGCATATCCAAAGAATGACCAATGGCTTGAGATCAATTGAAAAAAATCATAAAGAAGTACAGACAAAAATGATGACACAAATAAGAATGCACAAAGACTTGGCCTTCTTTGTCAATGGACAATTAGACAAGTTTTCATGTGCATTATGGAACAGTAGTGATACTTCCTGACTGGGAAGCATATAAAGGAATATAAATAAAACACTTAATACATAGGAAGAGAGCCTTATTTTTTTGCAAATACAGAAAGTTAACAGTTTTAGAAAAGGTCAACTATAAATCAAGATAGGGGGCACGAAGCTCAGATCATGCATAATCATTCTATGGATGAATATGATGAATAGGTGTAAAATGGAAATAGACGGTGTTACTACCATGCAAAGCTTCATCCACACCTAATTGATAGTGACAGGACAAACACATAGTGGGTTCAATTGTTTCCAGACAATATTACACTTAAAAACCAACTAATGACCCACAGATGTTGGAGTATAGCAACAAATGTACATTTACCTTATACCACCAAGATGGAACAAGAAATAGAGGAATTATGTAAAAGAAACATCTCAAGTGATGGTGGGGAAGCAATTTCCTTTTCAATGGAGAAAAGAGCACCACTTCTAATCATGAAATTACAGAAAATAGCCATTATCAATACTGGAGGATTTGTACATGATAGAATAAGCAAAATGCATAAACATTAACCAAAAGCCCTGATAACTGTTCAAATAAACACACTTAGAACCTCCCCAACATTCTAAGACCCTGGTCTTAAATGAGAAATTCCTAATGACAACTAGGAGGGAGATGAAAGTTAAAAGCTATGCTAATAAAATATAAGAACATACCCATGGATACTAACAGCAAGTTGGAATGTGCTTATTTCATTAGACTTAGTATAAACACTGGCAATACCTAACCCATCTAGCAACATCCATGAAATCTGGTATAGACAACCATAGATGTTGTTAAGCATAAAATGGCTCACATGTTGGCAGAAGGAGTTATGCAGCCTTCCAAAAACATCTACTCACTACTGGTGGTGAGAACAAAGAAGTATGAATTGTGTCACTAAGATGAATAGCTTCTGTCTACTTCAAACTGAGGATTGCCTAGACATCTTGATATGTGCCCAATGGTTTGGCTCTTTAGGCTTAGCAACTGAATACTGGGGTGAAATTAAAAGAAGGAAGCAAACCCATGTCCACCTACAGTAGCAGCAGGAGACTTCACAAATTTGAAGCCACATAAATTGCACTGTGTAATATCCCAGCAACTTTTCAAGAATTACTGAGATTGTACAGAGGAATCTCCAACAAGAATATGATTACCCTATGTTAATGACACACTAAACTTTACAGAAAACTTTTGAGTCCACTATAAAGAGTTTAGAGAATGTTTAATCCGAGTTAAACAAGGACTCAAGTTGAAACCCTTTAAATGTTCAGTGATGCAAGTCAATGACTGTTTCTTGGTGAATTTACTAAGTATGCAAAAAATATCACATCTTTTAAATAAAGTAGAAGGTTCAGTTACCAGGATTTCTGCTGTTGCCACATTTATAACCTATTTGACAATTGCAGATACAAGTTTTGCTTAGGAACAAAAATGCTAAGCTTTCTTTAAATTAGATGAAGCCAAGCATTAATACACCTAAGGTCATAAGCTTTTTTTGTCTGAATACATTGCATTTTTGATTACTGACATGCTGTTATAGCAATTCTTTATTAGAATAGAGAGTTCAAACACAATTGCATAGTGTGTAATACACACATTTTGAAGGTAATTATTTTATGTTCATGACACAGTCATCAAAGAGTGAATAGTATATCTGGATCAGATGTGGTGCAGTCTCCAGCTGAGGATGTGATGTTTTCCGTTTTGGTTCCATACCTCCTGGTCTCTCTTTGGGTGCTTCCTAAAGGTGACCATTTTTTCACTGCCCCACCAGCAATTCTATGTGGTATTCTAGCTATTTTGTGAGTGGAGGTAAGATATTGTATCAGAAGTTAACATTTTCCTATTTTGAAAATGTATTTCTGATAGATACTTCCCTCTACTCACATTTCCCACTCAGCCTTCCCATTTCCAGTGGTATATGGTGTAGGTCTTTTGACCAATCTTGAAGTGATTAACGAGTGCAAATGTGAAGAGGGCACTGGTTACGATAGGGATTGGATCACACTCCTATTGGTGAAGGGCTGCTGCATGGTCATTTGCATGTGGATTTGCAGAAGTACAAGTGGAAGGCTAGTGACTAGCACTTAAAATTTGCACCGATAGAGGGTAGTACTAATCAAGAAAAGCTATTTTGTGAGAAGAGGTAACATATCGTATTGGAAATTATATTATTCACTAGCTGTTTACATGTATGAAAATATGTCTCACTTGCTCCAGTCTTTTATAACTCACTTAAATGCCCTTGGCAATATTTGCCTCATGTTATTCTCCACCTAAGTGAATGCACACTCTATCCTGGTACAGTATATAAGCACCTCACTCGGATAATGTAATCACTTTTTCGAGATTTACATCATCCCAGTCACTAACACTGGCCCTTAGTGGGAAAGAAGGGTGGGAGAGTGTCAACGGAGGTAAGTATTATTGGAAATACATTTTCAATTTAGGAAAATGATAACTTACAAAACACACTTACCTCCATTGACATCAACAGCTAGAATCCCACAATGAGAAGGTGGAGGGGCAGGTGAGGGCATTACCCATACATAAAGCATCAGCACAGACCAAGATAAGATTGGTACCTGAGTGGTAGAGCTGCACTACATCCAGAACAGGTATGCTCTTCACCTGGAACTTATTTCCTGTATAAAGAGTGGAATAGAATATGAGTAATCTTCATTATAAGCCAGCCCCAACCAGACAGCTGAGGTTCCACAACTCAGGGTTGAAATTAAGGGGTCTCGGTCCCTATATCCCACGTTGGTGGCTAGGGCAATTGGACTGCAATATTATATTATATTATATATATATACATTTAGATACATTTGATTGAATCCCAACCTGTAGCCATAGAGGGACATGGGTAGGAGTGCCAGAAAACACTCAAACACTCCGGAGGAAAAGCCTCTGTCCGCCACCCCAGTGACTGGAAACCGGGTATGGTAAGGACTCCATATCTCCACTAGTAGAATCTTGGGGGTAATGTGCATTGGGGAGTCCTGAAGAACAGTGCTCTGGAAATAGTGTAATAGGTGAACTAAGTTCCCTAAATTTTTAAAAGCAAACCAACCCCAATTTATTCAAACCAATGATGAGATGGGCAGGAGCCCCTTTAGCTTTATTCATGGTAGTCTATACTCACTCCTCCTTATAATCCAGCAGATGTTGTCAAAATGGCCACAGGGGGTAGTCAAAAACTCTCTGAAGAAGGACCTACCAGATTGTGTAAAAAATGTGTGAGAAAAGTATTGTGAGAAGGCCACATATCAGCCCATACGATGTCCTCCAGGTGTAATTGAAATGGGCAGTAAAAGATATAGAAATGTGACGAATCTGATGAGATGTGTGTCTCAGAAGTTTCCTTGCCTGTAAAGAAGGTCCAGAATAAACAACATGGATATTTGCAAAGCCACCTCAAAGTAACTGGGGAAACTGAAGGATTCCAATGAATAAAGAGTCAAGTTACATCACCTCAAAAGGAGTTAGTGCAAGCCACATAATGCCTCAGGGTTCTGATAGGACATAGCAAATGATCAGTGTCTGATCAGTCGTACAGGTGAGAAATAGCTGGTAAAAGGATGTTGAGAAGGATTTATCCCCTTTCCTGACTGCTAGAGACTTGGAAAGAAAAGACCTAGTATAGTATAGCAGGACTGAAGTGGAGTGATAAAGAGTCCCGTGTACATGTAGTACAAATAACTCCAACCCACAACATTCACAAGCCAGCAGCAACAATTACCCATGAAGGGAAAGGCAATACATGGTACATGAGGTTAAAGGCTCGAATAGATGTTGAGACAAAGCATGTAAGACAACCCAATATCTCAGTTAAGTAATTGAAAAGGGCATTTGGGAAGAAGGACTCTAAACGATTGGAGAAAGCCAGATACCACTGAGAAGTCAAAACTTTCCAAATTGATGTAGAGACCACTGATAGGCTTCCAACAAAATTTGTTTTTTTCTGGGGGGGGGGGGGGAGAAAAATATCTCAGTGAAGGTCAAACAAATACAAGAATTTGTGATCTGTTCAAAATGATCACAGGGTCCAGTCTAAAACCCCACATATCCAAAAGCAGATTTAGTCGTTGGAATCAAAATATACGTCTACCTGGAGGTGCTAAGCCAAAGCATGCTAATCAGACAAATGAGGGTACAACGGGATATGTATCCCATCAGTAATAGAGCAGTAAATCAGCCAGCATGAACAGCAATATCAGACGAAGGAGGAAAAACAAATAGCCCCCCCCCAGACATTTTTACCATCAAGAAAGGAGTAGACTCAAAGCACCCAGGAAAAGCTCCAAAATCTCACAAACCCAGTGAATAATTGAAGAAAAGGAGCAGGAGGTGATTGATCCAAAATTACCTTGTGAGAGGCCAACCTAGCAAAGAAAGGCACTGGAAAAACCAAGTCCAAATTCTCCCTAGAATGTCCTGGATCATCAAGAAAAGCAGTCTCAGAACACCCAGGAGAGATACCCTCAGGCTGATTATATGTCTCCATCTTACAATGGATCAAGTCATGGAGGTGGAGGAGGTCTGATTAGCCACCATACTGGCAACAGTAACACAGGAATTGATGCCAAAATCGCAATCAAGAACATAATGAAGCACAGCATCATAGAAAACTGTGACCAAACACTTTGTTTATTCTAGTTGTAGGAGAATATGTATGATGTACGACTACAACATGATATTGACAAATATGCATCACTGTTTAAAAAGAATGGTTATTACAGTGCAAAAAAACTGAAGCTTGTCCATTACCTATAGATAGAGGCTGTAGAGCTGGGCAATTAGTGGTATTTACTTATCAATTAACAGACAGCCTCATTAATTGATTGGATTCAATTAATCAATAAGTACACAATAAGACAGCAAACAAGTGAAAAAAAGTTGGCACCAAGGGCTAAGAGAAGGCTGCTTTCCCTTTAAATCAACAATTCAAAAATAGAGAAAACTTGCCAGCCAGTTAACTTCATTCTAGCCAGCAGTTCAAAATTATTGACAGCAGCAGGTAGCCTTAATAGTTGTGCCATAACAAAGACATGGCAAGCAAGTTTGGTGGCAATGGGAAACAAATATGAGGCCCTTGAATAATAAGTCCAACCTCCAAATCACCAAAGCTGAACAAACAATTAAAAATTAAACAATTAAATTAAAAAAAAACAATACAACTTATGAGACTAAAATTAGGTAAAGCAGAGATAGCCAATAATGTAACTTTGTGCTTAACAACAAACAATCACAATAGCAATATTTCACTTATTTAGTGAAATATTATTTATTAAATATTATTTGGATAGTTGGCATGATTAAAAATAATAATCAGAAATACTAATTTTAATTAATTATTCTCATGACAATCGATTTAATGATAATTTCGATTAATCAACTGTTGGAATAATCAAAAACGGTAGTATTCAGAAACATAAATTTTGATTAATCAATTAGTTTGTGACAGTAATTAATGTAATTAATTAAATTACTGAGCTGTATTAGTGACGGAAGTCATTCCATTACCTATCTAAGTTTTATACACACACACACTAAAACTATTTCAAGTGAAGAACAAAGAATTCAAACTAATGTGTATACTTTTGTAACAATGCTAAGATTGTAAACAATAAAAAACACAATTAAATGTATACTTTTACAACAGTTGCTAGGTGTTAAAATTATTATGTATAAGTGATAAAAATCAGGCTTAAAGATAACAGTTATTACTGTATGTATAAAGGTGTGTAAAATTTATTGTGAATTTATTGCTAGGTAAGGACTGGAAAAGATTAAGTAAATCTTAAGACTTCTGAAGTGGTTGAATGCACATATACAATGTAGTTAATTATGTATATTAGCTAAAACAGATCAAGGAATTCAGTTTTTCCAAACATGAAAGGTGACTATTCCACACTGTTGTTTATTAGCATCTTTAGTTTGAAATCCATATCTTCCTGTACTGTGATAATTTGACAACTGTACTTGTCTTTGTATTGATGAAGATTTATCAAACACACCTCTATATTCTGTGGCTAATTCAAAATTTGCTGTTTCTTCAACTTGACCAACTGTGAGCCTAAAATTTACACATCAAACACATCCCACATTATATTCACAGATTCTTAAATTCTTTGTTATATACTCTTGGTCATACTCTTCTAATGTCTTTCTGTATGATTATCTATACTAGATGTACATCTGCAAGGTCTCTGAATGTTCTGTTTCAATAATAAATAAAACCAAAAGTAAAAGTAAAAAAAAGTTCATATGTCATGCTGTGTTGCAGCCTACAGAGTGCAAAATTCTTCTCATGATTCATGGCATGCTCATATTTTACTGACATCATGCCAGTACAAATTGCAATATTAAATATCCTTTATGAGACATCACTTTAGTGTCTACTGATTAAAACAAGTGATCCCTCTAGGTGATCTAGAACCCAGTTTCAGGGAAATTATTATCAAGCTCTGCAATTTTCTTACACATATGTAACGAACAGCTTTAAAAACTTAGATTAATCCTTGGTTGTGCACTTTGGCTTTTATTTTCTACACATCCAACATCTCTGTATATTTTATGGTTATGTTCTACTTTTCTTTCTGGATTATCAATGCATTTTTTTTTTTTGACACAGCTCAAACACATTAACCATGGTTTACAAAAATCAATCACATTCTTTATAGTAAATATTTTATTTGTCTTTTAATTAGAAGATTCACAATAATACTAAAAAATGTGGTAATTTATTGTAGACATTCAAATAATTTAAATTGTCCCAAACGTCTATGAGAATTCCCGAAACCTAACAGATTTTTCTGAACACCAACTTCTTCCCAAGTGTCAGTAAAAACAGTTAGTTTGCTCCAAAATAACTAAGAATCCAACAAGGCTTACTTGCAATTTCTTTCTGGGTGCAGAGTTTACAGAGCAATAAAAAAACAGCTTATAATCAGTGATCACTAGGCTTAACTACCTGAGGTTGCAGTTGCACAGAATTTTGTTATAAATACAGGAAATTTTAGTAAAATACAAAAAAGTAACAGCATTTCTGAATGCTGGTGTAATAAACCTATTGGCTCAAATCACCAAGTGTTTATATAATGCAACATGAAGAATGTTCCACTGCTTCAAGTACCATCTTCATAATAAAAAAAAACCTTGAAGGGGAAATCCAAAAGCCACAGAAGTTCAACAACAAAGAGCAAATTGGTCAATAGAAATAACCTGAGCCTTTCATTAGGCTATACCCTTAAGTAGAGAATCTAAACGTTGTTACCCCAATAAAACTATTGTTATCTGATTAGACTGTGGATTTTCTTCATACTTATTCCCTATTAGTTTCAAACTTTGTAAGGTAGACCTATAATAATTAAAACTTTTAAACTTTCATTGAAATTTATTTAGGTTACTTTTAGGACTATATGGTCAACATTGATTGATCAAAAATACTAGATAATTATAGTGGAAGTCTCTCCTCTGTCATGTAAAATAATACAGAAAATTTGTTTACAGTGCTACCCAGCTAAATTTTAAAAAGGTAATGTGTGTCATATCACTGTAAAAATTAAACATTATAGCAACTAGCATGAAGAAGTTAGTGTTTTTAACATAGTAATAGTATATTATCTGAATAGATGTTCTAGATTTAGCCTGATTGTTAGGACTGTTGACTTGCAATCTGCAGGTTACAAGATCAAAACCTGTGGGGGAATTATAACGTGACAGCCAACTGCACTATTCATTGGTAGAGTAACCCATGGGTTGGCAGTAAAGGCCAGTTGCCTTTCCTGTGGTCAATAGTTCAAAATTAGGTACAGTAGTAGGTAGTCTTAGAAGCTTTACATAAACAAACTTTCTAGTTTTCTTGTGCATGATACTGTTGCAACAGGTGACCAATAAGTGAATAAATCTTTCACTGTTTCTAAACATTCAACAATGTATAAACTTATTGGAAAGCTTCATAGATATCCAGTATCCCATATAACACTATGCATGTGCATGGTGTTTGGGTATTAAGCAGTAGTATTGTAGGTAATGTGTTACTGTTTGGATATTAACCGAGTTGATATGAAATAATGATACTTTAGAAAATAACAATTTTGACAAAATATGTAAAAAAAAAAAAAGAGTAGGTGTTAAGGTTGAGAAAGAAAATTTTTTGAAAGCATGAGTTTAAAAAACACAATCACAACCATTGAAATAGAGTTAGTATATGAATCTTAAAGAGTAACTTCCATAGCTTACAATGAAACACTTTTTCCCAGGCTATTCAGTTACTACTAGTAATCACTACCTACTTTTACAATGAGTGTGCAACTTCTCTAGATAAAAAAGAAAAAGAACACAAAAAACAAAAGGCATTTTCAAAATTTAATTTATATTTGCAACATACTATAATACTCTCTCATAACTGGGATGCCTAAAGCATCTTCTAATATATTTTACAGTTGTTGTTTTTTCTGGTTTTGTAGTTACTACATAGTAATTCTGTAAAATTTAAACCTTCACATCTTCAGTGTTTTCATTATCTTACTTAAATCTTCACTTTACCATTTTCATTTTGTTGATAACTTTTCCAAAGTCTGAAAAACTTGATTATCATTCATATCTGCAAGTGATACACTGGTTTCCTTTCCATGCTCTGTAATAGAAATATTTATAAACAATTTCAGGATACGAATGTCTGATATAAAAAGAACAAAAATATTCAGCTGCCACATGAGGATCTTCCTAGAAATTGAATAGTCAAATGTTGATACTTTTTTGTGTTTGTTTTTAAATTCATTATAAACAAACAGTTTCTGAAATTACACACCAACAGTTGTCATGCCTTTATATTATTTATGTATATAAAAAAGTGGGCTTTCATTTCATTTTCACACATTGAAGTCTCTTGTTAACAAAGAATAAAACAAAGTTATTTTATAATAAATCAGCATGCAATAAAAAACAATTTATGCAGGTCTGGCAAGAATATTCAGTAAAATCTAAGTAAAACTACCAAGTACATATAATAAGAACTAAACAATATGATATATTTTATCAGATTTAAGTATTTTAGAGAAGTCTAATGAACAAATGTACTGTGTAAAAACAATCTAATAAAAAATAATCATAAAATAGGTGTGCAAGATATATAAGCAATAAAACAAAACTACAGAAAATTTAGAAACTTATGAATATATAGTAATACAAAACACCAGTGAAGAAATGCTCAAGAAATACAAGTCTCCAAAAGCGATAGAACCTCACATGCACGAAATATTGAAAAGGTAAGAGTCAAGGTGATGCCCCATTCCAACAGACTGACTCGAGAATTAAGAAAGACACCAAGGAGGACTAAGTATTGAGTTTGAGTCAGGAACAACTTGTAAAATTTGACCAACTCACCCAGATGAACAAGGATGACAGCAATAAGCAGTAGAGAAACAAGACATGAGAAACCAAGGAGAAAGGGGGGACTGGTGTTGGGCAGCATCAGCCTGAGTCATTAAGGCACTTGGAACACCCACAAAGACTTCAGGGTGAAGAAAAGGAACAAGACAGAGGTAAGAATGTGGAAGACAAACAGCAGAAAGAAAAGCATCATTGTCTCAGAAGTACCATGTAAACAGGGACAAGGCAAAAGATGAAACACTGGCCAAGGTATTGAAAAAACCAACTGTAGACCCCCATAAAAACTGTCAGGATCATAGTGTAGAGCTTCAGCTAGGAGATGAAGAGAGGACAGATGACAAAGGAGATGGGTAAAAAAAATGCAAATATGAGAAAACTGAGTACTAGAAAGTGTTATAGGAGACATGGGTCAGTCTCCCAAGCAGGACTCCGGGTATTAGGAATTCAAGAATGGAAAAGGGGAATGGCCATACATCGTGGTGAAAGAAACCTAGAGTCAAGGAGGATAAGGAATTTGAGAGTGGAAACAAAGATGATCCAGGAATGTGTCAACATGGATTCTCATGCCTGGAGATGAAAGATAAAACCAAATAATCCTCAGCATGAGAGTCATGTAGTAAGAAATAGGAAGAATGAAAAGATATAGGAGAAAGTAAAGAACAGACCTGAGTAACCAAATCCACAAAGAGATTTAGAGAAGGAACATTCTTCTCAACAGGTAAAGGGGCAAGAAAGACAAAGAACTCATGACATGATGAATTATGGTGGTAATGCCTTCCAGAGTCAATGAGTCTCTAGTGGCTACAGTCAAAGTAGTTAGCAACATCACCAGAAACTTTGGAGGAGATAGTAGTTACCATCACTTCAGAATTCATGGTTGTTGTAGCAGATCTTTTTTCTTTTAGTTAGTTAATGGTGACATAGCCTTAAATTGAAATTAAAACAAACTAAAAGAAAACTAAAAATAATTAAAACCATGTAAAAGTGGTATAAATCCCACAAAATTGGTTAAGTTTAAACTTAAAGAAACATGTCTAGTAATGATAGTGACAACAATAAGAATGAAGTGGAAGTGTTTATGGAGATCTATTGTATATGGAACATGTGTTGCCCCCCTATTGGTGAAGGGCTATTGTCACAGGATGATTACATCATGCACTAGTGTAGTTCACAAGGCACGTCTTAGTTGGAAGATAGCTTGAGGCTAGTGGTATGCTCAAAAGACAGATGCTTGAGGAAGAACTACTGTGTTCAGAGAGGTACGCATATCATTTCAGAATTTAATATTACTTGGATTATCTAAGATAATCATGTTATGATGTATTTTCTTCCAGAATGATAGAAATATGTAGTTTAATATTCCATTTCAATGTTTACTTAATAATCAACATTTAGTACGAATAACAGCATACACGACAACTATATATGATGTGTGTTTTTCGTAAGGTTGTGTGGTTTTTCTTTCATTTCCAAAAACCTTACTCAAGTGGCTAAAATAAATAAAATGTATTTATTTTCTAAAAATTATTTCAAGGCTATATTGCTAGAGCTACATACATTTTTATTCCTGTATATATTCACCTCATTGTCAAGTTTATAGACTGTAAATTTCTATCAGAGAAAAGCTAACATTATTCAGTAAATGTAATTGTTAAAAATAGTAATTATAGACCTTATATATGTATATATTGCTCTTACTTATATTTTTAATGCTTAAGAGTACAATAGTCTGGCACTTTATAAAATTGCCTAATGTGTTTTCTGTTGTAAATCTTTTGTTTGGAGATACTATAATTTAGAATTCCATGTAGAATTAGTAAAATGCTACAGATGTATAAAAAATGTGGCAAAACATAAACGTAAACCAAAGTATCAAAACAAACATGTTGTATTTCCCAGGACTTACCATATCTCGCATAGATTTTAGGTTGAACTCCACTGCATTCACGAATTAAAATGGGAAATCTAGGATTATTCTTCTTCAAAGGTACGTAAAACTTTTCAATAAAATCACTGAAAAAAGTCATTATGAAACACTAAGTAAATACAAAAATTAACCATTTCTGATTCATCAAGAAACAGAAAATATCTTTATTTATAAGCTCTAAAAATATATTATTTTCCTTTAATGCAAACTTACATCAATCATTTGCCCATAATTACAAACAATTTATAGTCAGTGTACAAGTATACAGCTTCATGAAAATATTTGAAATTCACTGCCTAAACTTCTTTACTGATTTCTACATTATGCATTTGGGTAGTCACATTTAAAGTTTACTTAAACTTGTAAGACCTAGCCGTTGAGATTTGACCTTTAAAAGTGACAATGGTTTTGAATTAACATCCAGAGAAGTAAGTAAATGAAACCTGTTGTGTCTTACAGAGGGCATTTCAATACATATGTACATTAAAACATGTACATGCACAGCTGTGTGTTTGTGCTAAATGATAATTTTTGGATTTTCAGTAAGATATGCTTGGGAAATTGAATTCAATAAAAGAAAACTTATGAGTAAGCCATCAGTAACAAACTACAGTTTTTTTTAAAGTGGAAAAGAAACTGATTAGAACATTAGTAGTGTAGTCCATTTTGGACTTCAATGAGCAGACAGATTGTATTGTAAAGTGCTTGAATTATCTTTTATTCATCACATAGCTTAATAAGACCACTTTTAAAAGTGACCCAATCTTGATTTTCCTTTGTATATGGTTATTGTTAGAAATGAAATTCCCATAAACCAGTCTAACTCAGCACCAAGTAGTGAATCAAATTATAAACTAACATTTACATTTCTTTCTCTCAGAAATTCATAATTTTAATAATGGGAGAAAACAACATTATCTTGAATATACAGGTATCTCTGCTTGTATAGTTGAGAGCTTTTTTTGTTTTGGTTAAAGAAGATTGCCTTTCACGAAGACACAGCACTTGCTTTAGTAAAGTGGTGTCTAATTATTGTGTGTTTCACAATGTCATCTCCAACTCTGGAAGAATCCTTAAAATATGACTTATATGGTTGGAATAAGGGAGGATATTCTGATTAGTTTGATTACATAATTACTGGGAGCTTCATGCTGTATTCTGTATACAAATTTTGTTGACTTTGTCACCACTTGGATTATTTCTTAGAGTTAGAGGTAAAACAGGGTCACCATCTGTTATTAATGTGAACTTGCATGAGTAACCAGACAGCTTGGTGGGCTTTTAAATAAAGACTATACTGGGATAAGTTTATGTTATATGAAATATTTTTGGCTGTTTTGATACAAATTATTAATTATATTTAAAGAACTTAGGAAATGATTTTCTTCTTGCAAAGTATTCTTCAAGAGTATATTTTTATTTAGATAATATGTATACACACAGACTGCAAAAAATTTAGTGTTCTATAGAATAAATCAGAAATAAAAGCATGTTCCTGAATATTTTACTTTTAATTAATAAAATTGTACCTTTACATACATCATAGTGCAATACTTTTAGTATTAATATTGTAAATCGTACTGGTTGACATCCTCGCTTGCAGTGGTACATTTGTGTAATAGGGCTAAACAAGTTGAAATACCCATCAACTGACTGGGAATGTTTAAACTTAATTGAAATAATGTAAGTTTAACAGCAATCATATTTCAAAGTAATAACTTGAACATAAACTATATTTTAAAATTATAACAAAGCTTCTTCATAGACAACATATATAAGCCTCACATCTAATCCATACTGTTCCAATTCATATGAAAATAAGATAATAATGCAGATCATATATATATATTGGTAATATTTCTTTGCACAGATATATTTGTTACAATACTTAATAATCATAAACGTTTGTAAAATGGGCATCTTGAAATAATACATTAGCATAAAAGATGCAATCAAAATAAGTATACAAAGAAAACAAAGATCAAATGTACAAAGAAATAACTGTAATAAACTATTTAACAACCAAGTAGAAGTATTAGTCATCCGAATGATAAAAATGACCTTTAGCCATCATAAGTAAATATCCTTTAATATTTAAAAGGAATTAAAAAAGCAAGTACAAATATTTTATTTTCCAAAAATTATGGAAATGATTTTACATGCAAAATTGGCTTTTAAAGTGGGGACTAGACAATTTTTTATTGCCAAGTTCAAAATTTTATCAAATTGTTGCTCACCAAAATTTAACCAAGATTCACAAACATTTTCTTAATGTGTTTAAGACAACATGTTTTAAGACAAATATTGGTATTAATATCAGTAACAAGTAGAATTTAGTTCAATCCAATAAAAGCTGTATAAACATCATTACATACATGTAAATGTTTACATAGGGTTGTCAATGAAAAAAATTATATCAGTAGGTTGAATGTATGTGGGAAGAACACACAAGAAATTCATGAAGTTTTCAAATCACCACTGATTACTCAAGAGTTTTCATTCCGAATGGAAAAAAAAAAAGAGACCATTTTTTGGAAAGCAATCATGCTTTTGAATTGGAGAGTGGGGTGTTATTTAAATAATAATAATAATTAAGGCTAGTTAGCCCATTGGAATGTCCACGTGATTAATAAAATAAATAATAAAACCTTATATTTAAATAATCTGACTTCAGTCTTAAAAGAACTCAACTTAACAGTATAATATCTTCTCTAATGAACCATGCCACATATTAATCATGTTATTCTACTGTTAACAATCCTGTATCCTGGTTTACTTTTAAGATTCATTATTATTCCTGTATGTCAAGAAAACTGTTTTTTTATGTTGGTCTCTCAAGACTCTCCTGATTGCACAGCCTTTATTAGATTTTAACATTTGGAATACATAGCAAAACCTAGGTGTTCCACAATTTTTCTAAACTAAATACTGGATATTCATAATTCCAAAATTATTAATAAAAAAAAAATATCATAAACCTAATGACTACCTTGTGAATACTTTAACATTTAATTATAGAACTTTTTTTATCTTATTCTTCATAGCCTGCTCAGTGCCATCTACCAATACTTTTAGTAATTCTGTAATGTTTTCACAGTCATTTACTACTTATGTAGCAACTAAAAACTTGAATGATGCAAATAATGTTCTTTAACTTTATGCAAAAATGCAATACTAAAATTTGTAATGCTTAATTTTAATGTGCAAATGGATATATAAGGATTTTAATAAAATATTCTCTATATATTCAATGTTGCTAAATCAAACATGACAATCTTGAGCATAATCAGATTCAGTAGTTGCATTAAATACACTTGTGACTACTTAAACTTAGTCAATGGTAACACACAGAATTTATTAATTTACCAAAAATATGTAGGCTTTCCAATCATACAAGCCTAATGGAGAAAAATTTTTACACTAGTAGGGAAGTAAAAATTTATGGGTAGTTCTAGGGTGACCAGATTTTGTAAATGAAAAAGCAGGACACTACTACCTAACATGGATGTGAGAGTATGGAATTTGTTGAATAACATGTATTTCTTTGTGAAACAAATCTGTCAAAGACTAAGAATTTTTCAGAAGGGATCATGAGGTTCTGTGCATCTGTACATTTTACACTTGGTTACATGAGTGCTCAAGATGAAAATGCTGCAAACATGAAAACTTGAAGCCAAATATTCTATCATTACAAATACCAGGAGATATATTTTTTATTTCATGAGACTGACATATCCAAGACCTTGGGACAAATTCATGACAAAATCGTATCATGTATCACAATAAACTTTTTTCATGACACCCAGCTAAAAGTAAAATCCAGGAATGATAGTCACTTTTGGTGATGCTAATAACATTAGAAATGTTAAGATGTTTAAGCTTGAGTGCATGTGGTATTTGTTTTACCATTGAAATGGGCTAGTGTTATCCAATGTGCATGATAAACAGCATAACTTATTCTGATTTGCATTTTTTAAAGACATCTTTAGAAAAACTCTTATTAAAGTTAAAATATGATTTTATAACATGTAGCATTTAATGAAAAAAGTTTTATACACTTAGCACAATATTACATTAAAAAGAGATTTCCTTTCCTTATGATGATAAAATATGGAATGCTTGTTTAAATTCTCAAATTTCTTGTGCTTCACCTTCATGCTCATTATCTCTTCAAAGTTTTATTTGCACTGGTTATGTAATAATTTAATTTTAACTTCAGTCAAGTGAACAATGAGCATGAATTTTAACGAGATATGTCTACTGGCACAAAACTTTTTGATATGTAAATAACACTAAAACTGATACTACACAATTTCATTCTATAGTAATCCTAACCTAACTGATAGTGATACCAAAAATCAGCAGGCACTATTTTCAAATTTATGCTAAGTTTGCCACATAAGTGATGTGTGAATGTGATGCTTGTGCTAGTTTGAACTATCTTTAATAAGTTCAAACTTTTAGTTTTAGTGGATGAACATATGAATGTAAAGAATTGAGTGTGGTTAGGTTTTGATGTTTAAGTTGATTATTAATATTGTTGTGTGCGAGTAAGGAGTGGCAATGATGAGCCCAAATCACGCTATTGCATAAATGGCTTTTCTTTAGTGCTTAGTCTTCTTAAATTTAAAAATTAATTTCTATTCTAAAATAAATAAATAGAAATTAAAAGATGCCAGTTGTCACAAATTACTGTAATTTGTAAAGTGTAATTATTTTTAAAGTACAATTAAGCCACTCTTACCGAACACCCTTGCTATGAGTTGACTTCTGACAAAGATGCAATCTCAGTTCCTTGAGATGAGCTCCAAACTTTAAAACATTTGACCCAGCCATGAAGAATTCTCACCTTTTGCTTTCAAGACACAGTTCGCTTGCAAAAAATTCCAAATTCTATGTTTAGAGCAAAACGAACTGCTAGTAATGATAGTACATGGAGTTCTGTGGTATAGAGTATAGACTCCTAAAAGAGACCTCTGTGGAAAATTTACATAGATATCACGCTAAAATCAAAAATATAAAACGAAAAGCTATTAAATGCTTGTCAGTTCTTGGGGAGAGGGGAATTTAAAGAAAACATATCTGGTGTAACTAAAACACCGATATCTATACCTGATGTTGAAAAAATACGAAATTATAACATTTTAAAGAAAATAGCTCTTCTAGTTAAAGCGTTGAGAACTATATTACTCGTCAATTTTTTTATTTTTTATTTTCTTTAACTCCAGTTATTAAGATTGTTTGTTTGTTTGTTTTTGAATTTCGCGCAAAGCTACACGAGGGCTATCTGCGCTAGCCGTCCCTAATTTAGCAGTGTAAGACTAGAGGGAAGGCAGCTAGTCATCACCACCCACCGCCAACTCTTGGGCTACTCTTTTACAAACGAATAGTGAGATTGACCGTCACATTATAACGCCCCCACGGCTGAAAGGGCGAGCATGTTTGGTGGGACGGGGACTCGAACCCGCGACCCTCAGATTGCGAGCCGAGCGCCTTATCCACCTGGCCATGCCGGGCCCAGTTATTAAGAACAACATCCACGTTGAATATTTGAATAATCACTGGAAAGGAAGTGGCTACTGAAATATTGGACAGTAAATGGTATTAAATTTACAATATTTCAACGAATGTTTTGATTAGGGTTATTGTTTTCTCATGCAAAGCTATACAATGGGCTATCTTCATAATGTCCACCATGGGGAATCGAATTCTAGATTTTTAGCGTTATAAGATCGTAAATATCGCTGGCTCAATGTGGGATTATTGATTAGAAGTAATGGGAAATAAAGGAATAAAAGATGGAAGAAAGAGTGACTGTTGATCCATTGAAATCATCCAAGGTTTTTAAACATTCCATCAAAGTGTGACCTCGTGAATTTTTATATATATCCAACAAAAACTCAAGAGAAAAATTCCACATACTATCATTCTTCTGAAAATAAATATAGATATTTTCTAACTTTTTAAAAAGGGGATGAACGTGGTAAATTATTTACAGACTTTTCTAGGCTTGTTAAAGTATTTTTTTCATCACAGATATTAAGCCTAACTGTTTCCAATGCTTCGCCAACAGTAAATAAAACCAAAATTAAGAGTAACAAATATTTTTATTTCTTGCTTTTGAAGTTCATATGTCATGCTGTGCTGTAGCCTACAGAGTGTATAATTCTTCTCGTGATTCATGTTATGCTCACGTTTTACTGACATCATAACTGTACAAAATGCAACGTTATAGCCCTTATGTGGTGTCATTTTAGTGTATACTGACTGACTGACTGACAGACAACACACTACTGTAAAGTAATACATATGAGTAAAACAAGTGACCTTTCCAGGCGGTCTTCAGCCCCTTTTGGGAAATTATACTGCATATATAAGTAGCGTTTCAGATAAATTCTTGTCTCTCATTGTTCAGCCTAGCTGACGAATTCTGAATTGAACAAAAGGCCTCATGGGCAGTAAGTAGCCTGTGGGAAGCCTATGACGGAAACATACCTCATTACTTGTCAGTGGGAGACGAAAGATAGGTCAAAAATACATTTCTTATTTTTAATTTACCCTTGTTTTGAAATCCGAAATGGAGACATTCAGAAGAGTGTGCAAAACAACAACAACTGTAGTTTATGTATTTTTTGTCCCAAATATTAGGTGTATTGGTTTCCAATGCTTCACCAGCTTTCAAACTTTTAACCAAAACTTTGAAATGATACTAAGTAATTTAAATGAGTTGTTACGTCTCCGTTTGTTAGTTAACTTTCCGTAACTTCGTTCCGACGAAACTTCAGCGACACAAGTCCCCACTTAACAAAACCGGTTTATTCTTT
>NW_013667420.1:229122-233926 GCF_000517525.1 Limulus polyphemus
TATAGTTCACGTCTCACGAGCTCTACTTCAACAATACGTCTCTCTCTGACTGCAGTTCAATTACTCATTACCTACACACACATTATTATTCCGTCACGTTGTTACCCTCTTTTATATACCAGACTATCCTATATCTAGTAAATGCTAGAGTATTCGTCAAGGTACAGGATAGTTCTAGAAACGTGGCGTGACACTAGTCATGTGACCTCGCTGACGCAACAGA
Source organism: Limulus polyphemus (assembly GCF_000517525.1). Taxonomy (NCBI): domain Eukaryota; kingdom Metazoa; phylum Arthropoda; class Merostomata; order Xiphosura; family Limulidae; genus Limulus; species Limulus polyphemus. Next base: position 229,346 of record NW_013667420.1, read on the forward strand.
GTAATACACACATATATATCAGTTACGTCTAGTTATTTCTAGATAATATTCACTAATTAATTTATACTCTGTATTTCGGCTTTTAATCTGCCGCTGTTTTCAGGTAGGTTCTTGAAGGAACTGTTTGAATTGTGCGTGCCAGTATTTTATCCTGAATCTTCTTGTCAGATGGGCTACAGCTTCTTGTGGTGTGCTTTTGTAGCTCTTCAGGAAGAGTAAAATATTTGACAGTTGGTACTATGTCTTCTTTCTGTCTTCCAAAGCTATCTACAACTGTTTTAATGCTATGTAGCGACATCACTTTACCATTCCACTTAAAAGGATAGAGGCCTGTTGTTCATGTTATCATAATTTCGAATATTTTATATAGCTTGAAAGACGGCCTTAGTTAAAAAGTCCTCCTATTTTTGATCACAGCGGTTTTCCCAAGGACTCTTCACGTCTAAGTATATACTTATCACATACTACAACGTTCTTTCTCATTTTTTGCATCTGTTTATTTTCTGCGTAGGTCACTGCCACGTGGTTTAAGCGGATCACACTAATTGGATAATTAATCAGGTTAGTTTTCTTGGTAGATTAAAATAGGCTCTGGTAACACCTATACATAATGAAAACAATATATTCGATAAATCGACTTATAGGTCAGTAAATGTACTATCATTTACCACTAATTTTTCGAAACAGAGCATTTTGATTAAAATATTTTTACCCTCTTTTTTAGCTGCTTTTTCGCGAACAGGCTATGAATATGGAACCATGATGCTCAGAGTACTGTAATACTGGCGAAGACCCTTGGACGAGGTCATGCATCTATACCACTGACCTATACCTATAGGCCTATACCTATTTGCTACATGATCATCTCTGAACAAACTTCTGGCATATTGCTCCACATATAGCCCCTTAAAACATATTTCCAGTTAATTATCACGTAGAAAATAACCTTTTAAGTACAAACGTAAATCTGTAGCGCAATTTATATAAGGGTATCCTCAAGGGTCTATTTTAGGCCCTCTATTTTTAACATTTTTCTAAATGACATTTTTAGTTTATAAATGACAGTAATATAAGGATAAGCAGATGATAATATTCTACCATAGGCACATTGTGAGTTTGATGGTGTTAAAGTTGTGCTTGAATTGGAAAGCGTTAGATGGAGAGCTGATATTTAGAAAAAGGCATGAAAACAAACTCCGATGAGTGTCAACCCAAGGACCAAAATCTCAAAAAGATTAATTCAAGTTCCAACAACGTATGAAACTAAAATGCAAAGATGAAGTTAAACTCCTCTGTATCTATTGTGGAATTCATATTAACACATGCCACACGAGTCAGCACAGCACCTAGTACTGAACTTAAGAAGGTCAACAGGGGAGTCATTCCGGAAACCGGTGATTTAGGGTTAGTTATTTTGATAGATCTTCATGAATGAAGCTCGGCACAACTTCTCAAACGAAAAACAAAACAAAAAACAACTAGATTTTAAAGAAAGTATGGCATGATGTCATCAATATGGATTATAGTATGGTGGTACCATATTGGGCATTTTATCATTCTTCTTACATTTACTCTTTATTGCAGAAATGACATTTTTAAATTTGAGAATCGCGAGGGAAATCATATTGTAATGTATAGTGCTTCAACTTCAACACTGCATCTTTGGGCTTTACTGTGCCTTTAGTTTCACAAATTATTGAAACTAATGATTTCTTACATACGCTTCTAATCCCCTTTTGAAGTTAACGATACTATTATGCCCGTCTTTTTATATTTCGCTGTCAATGCAGTAATCAATTGACGAATCTCCGATTCAGTTGGCATGCCAAATCGATTGAGATAACTTCAAATAAGTTGTTCCCTCATCCGACCTGGACCCAGAGTTTAGTTTAATCGATACACTTAAAACCATCACATTTACAACAACATCTGCAGCATTTCACGCATGTTTCATTGCTACATCGTTTTACTTTACATTTACAAATTAACTTTTCCATGTTGGCCCTCATGATCTTGGGTTAGGTCACGGGTCTGGTCCAGAGACCTAAACCTCGAAAATAGTGCCAAACATATTCATTTTGTCTGATTAAAACAATCCACACATTTTCGGAATGACTCTTTTTAGGTCATGTGGCAAGTGTTAAAACTTGATACTCATATGTCTGAAATGTGAAAAGCAAAGCATTTAGCTAGTAAATGTTTCAAAGTGAATAAGTAGATATTTTACATAACAAGGTAACTTCACCATTTACCACTTTGCACTTTTTCATTTTAAGTAACCTTAGTTACTTTCATTTATCGTAACATTTTTGCAGTAAAACTAATACCATAAACTAGATATCATCCAGGAAAAATTTATCTAAAATTTATCTTTAATGATTACAATAGCATCTATGAATAACGTATAATTACAACGTTATTTGTCGTGCGGTCAATTAATAGAAGTGACAGTTTAGCAGTTTCCACTTTCTGTAACTCGGACTGTGGTAATCCAAACTATCACATATTTTCTGTGGATGTGTTCTAATGGACCCTTATTTTATATACCGAATTTTAAGAAAATTCATTAAGAAATGCACAAGATATAAAATCTCCAAGTTTGATTGAATTTCTTCCTATTTTTTCTTCACATCGAAAGTACGGAAATTTTATTTGATAGAAAAACATTCTTAACTTTATGAATTTTTTTCACATTTGGTACACTAATAGATCTTTATAACCTACAATTGATAGTCTCATTTGGTATAAATATAAGCCACATGTGCAAAGTTATTCAACAAAAACCACTCAAATTTGACGAAACTTTTTGCGCACCCCTACGCAAAAAGTCACGTGAGCTATCGGTCTAACATTTTTACTACAGCTTCATCTAAGAATAAAAGTGGACTGTTTTTAGTATATTGACATTCTGATTAAAGACGGCTGATTTAGAGACAAAATATAGTGTGAAAGGACGCGCAGATACAAAAGTATTGGTTAGATCAAGCAAACTAGATTAGCAGTTTCTAGCTCAAGTTTCCAAAACAATCATACGGGTGAACTGTTATTATTTATTACTTATTGCCATCTTTTAAGTACAGGTTTACTATATTTTAGAAACTTCTCCTAAGAATGTTTAGCGTCACATGATATTAGCTTAAACAATTAGCGTAAATAATGATGCTCGATACGGTTCCACTGAGTGCATGCGGGTGATGACAAGAAACTGTTACCGCATTTTTCGGAATATAAGACGCACCCTTACTTTGAAGACAAAGTTTTGGGGGAAAAAAAGCTACAGTCGCATTTGAAAGATTTTTATTGAAGAAAAAATCAATTTGATACTTTGAAAATTAGTATATATTGTTCTAAACACAAAAGAGCTCAAAACATCAAAATAAGAAAATACCGTAAATCAAAAAAAAAGATTTACTGTTATTTAGTTTGGTTCAAAACCTACAAAATCTTTATTGCTTTCACTGTAATTTATTTTTAATTATTTAGGGAGCATTATAAATAGTTATTTTTTTAAAAGAAAAAAAACTACTATTGTTATAAATAACACATTCAATTGAACTAAACTATGCATGCCTTTTTTAATATATTTACACATGGCTTGTGTATATCGTATATATACATGTATATTATTCATACCTTCGGTGTATAGGACGCAAGCAGATTTTGACATCAAATTTTGGTGTAAAAAAGTGCGTCTTATACACCGAAAAATACGGTAATCTAGTTTCCATGGAGTTACTATAAAGGAATTTATTAAACATCGCTTTAGAGAGGAAAAACTACCACCATATATTTTAAAGAATATGATTGGTTCTGTAAAGTATAGGTATGCGATCCTAAAGCTAATGTTGGTTATTATCGTGTGTCACTTTCTTACTTGCTGTGGTTTGTTGGTGTGTATTGACAAAAAGTCACGGTATCTAATCAAAAACACTTAAAGGAATGAAATCAAAGTAGGCGGCCAAACTGGCAGCTACACTTACAGCATTGATAAGAATTTTATAGCAAATATTTATTCATTCACTATTTTAATGGAAGTGTTCAAAACATTTTTAAAATCATCAGATATACATTTTGATACTAACGCTGCTCTGTGAAGGTTGCAGTGAGTCCATGATGCGTTTGGATTAAGTTCAAGTATTCTGGTCACCAGACCACTGTTTTTACCATACATAGCCCGTGCGCCGTCCGTACATATTTCGACACATTTATTCCAATCAAGACCTTTTGTTTTGACATAAGTATCAACAGTCTTAAAAATATCATCGCTAGTACTTCGACTGACTGGTTCACAGCACAACATATTGTTGTGTCATCGAGATCACGTGACAATTCTTACGCTCTCTTGTTTCTAGAACTATCCCGTATCTTGGCGAATGGTCTAGTATTTGCTAAACAGGGTAGGCTGGTATATAAAAGAGGGGAATGTAATGTGTGTGTGGACAGTGAGTAACTGAACTGCAGTCACAGGGTATTGTTGAAGTTAACGTTCGTTCGTTACAGTGTTGTTTTAGCGCGAGTATTGAGATTAAGTGTATCGCAGAGTTATATTCGGAAAGAATAAACCAGTTTTATTAAGTAAAG
>NW_013667421.1:0-10862 GCF_000517525.1 Limulus polyphemus
CATATAATAGGATATCGCTACCTGTTCTGTTTGCGTGCTAATTCTGAATTTTACTTTTTGGAAATAAATGTAATGCATATTTATGTTTTTTAAAACCGTAGGTTGTTAGTTGTTCAAGTTTTAAGTAAAGAATCTAATTCTCAAAACTTGTCACTTAAGCCGTAGCAATGAATCTGTGTTAAATACCAGTACGTGTACGCTTCAGTCTGATCTTTATCGGAAGATCAGATTGTGATATACAAAACATGATTTCATTAGCATTAGGCATTTTAGGGTAAGGTTTCCCAAACTTGCCCCATTCACGACCCACTTGAGTAGGCAGGTAATTTCCGAGACTAGTACTCGACTGGGGACGAAGGGTTATTGTTCGAATAAGTTTCAGTAAAGTTTAGTAGTGCGTTTAAATTTTTCTCCATGGTAGGCAAAACGCAAACGGCCTATTACGTAGCTTTGCGCTAAAACAACAACAACAAATAAGCGTTTGATTTTTTTGTTTTGTTTGTTCAAAAACATTTTAAGATAATTATGTTATAAGGAATTTAGATAAAAAAATGTTTTTGTTTTACTGTGTTTTATTCTGCTACACACCATTATACCTTTTCTAAAAAAGAAACGATTCGCAACTCATAATTTGCGAACACCTGTTGTAACGGCCATTAATTAGCGCAGCTGTGAAATAGCGACCATTGATTGGCGCAGCTGTGAAATAGCGACCATTGATTGGCGCAGCTGTGAAATAGCGACCATTAATTGGCGCAGCTGTGAAATAGCGACCATTGATTGGCGCAACTGTGAAATAGCGACCATTGATTGGCGCAGCTGTGAAATAGCGACCATTAATTGGCGCAGCTGTGAAATAGCGATCATTGATTGGCGCAGCGAGGAAAGCGACTAGGCTTTGAAATTTGTGAGTTAGAAATTAGAAGAGTGCAAACAATAGATAAAGCTATTATTCCGCTGTTACATTTCACTTGTCACTACCACGAAAACGTTGCTAAGCAATTTATGTATCACTTATCTCTTATATAGTTTTATTACAATGTTTTTCATATTCAATAAGAAATCATTTTGCGTTAGAAAAACAGTTATTCGTCATAATCACTTACATATTATTTGTAGTGAAAACAATTTTAATTCGATTCACACAGAGGTAGAGAATGTTTATCAATCTTAACAGTATCTAAAACTATTTATAGAAAAATATAGCCTCAAAAGAAATTTGTAATGACACAAATGACGCTTATGTAAGTGTGCAAATATAAATTTATTCCCGAACTTTAACATCAACATAATAGTTATATTGAAGATCAATTTTCTAAATTCAAGACACTTTTTAATCACAGACAAGTGATCGTTTCGTGTGTAACTCAAAGTTATTTTCTGCAATTCCTGGTAAAACTATACGTGTCTCAGATTTTAACCTTGGTAAAAACTAGCCTAATGTTTAGTAAAAGGCACTTGCAGTTTTTCTTCTTCTAATCTATATAAAACTTAGTTGTTTAAAGGCCTTGAAAAAGAATGGAGTTTTTCATTACCCTTTGCTGAGGATGTGTATTTTTGTCTTGCTTTCTTTATTGCAAAGCTACAGAATGGGCTATTTACGCTCTATCCATGACGGGAAATCGAAATCTGGGATTTTAGCGTTGTAAGTCCGTAAACTTGACCCAATGGGGACACATTGCTCAGGAAGGGGGTACCTAAAGTTAATAATAATTAATAAAATCTTCTGGTGACCAACACCTAAATTCTACAATAAAAACTAAATTTTAATGATTTAGTTGAATTTATGCCCCAATATAATGTCGATAACATAAATTAATAGCTCCGGTAAATAATATCAAGTACAACAACCTTAAACATTAATATGATATTATGCAAATACCACATAACTTTGGGTATTATGCTCATCTTGAATTTTATTATCAATCAATTTTATGCCCTGTAATATGACATCTGTAATATGTAATGTACGTGTTTCTTTGTAACAACATAATAAAAGTTATGAAAACACGTTTCGGATTCATTCACGTGTCTCACAAAGAACCTTTGTTATAATCTGAAGTTCTGTCACTTAAACGTTAAGTGACATTTACGTACTAATAGTTCCACTGGCTTTGTTAAGCAGGTATATATTATATCATGTCCCACACATTATAGATAGGAGTATGTCCTCTATCAAGGTTTACCTCTGTTTGAGGTAGCTGACTCTTTAAGTTCTCTCTTTGTATTTGTTAGACTAAGCTTATTATTTATAGATTATAACGTAGGGCATGCTCGATTCCCCCGTGAATAACAGGTTCTGGACATTGTTTTCCAGTAGAAGAATCGAAGAAAACGAATCAAGAAATTTAGATTTTCAATATGGCGGAGAGTCCATTAGCCTTCCTTGCCTTTTCGTTCGAAAACGAGTTTGTTGATGGTGCTAGAATAGTGATGAAACAGTCCAATGTTTATTTTCAGGTATAACCCTTGTAAGTAACAAGAGTAATTATTATGGGAGCAATATAGACAAAATCGAATAAAATGCTGTTTGCGAAACATATTCTGCATTGTAGCCAAAAGTTAAGTGCATGTTGCATTGGTAGACCTTTTTCTATCATCTTCATGACGTCACTGTTCCTTTTACACCGTCTCCTCCTTAAGAACAATCGGGAGAATTCCGGAACACTGTTGCGAGTCACTTTATTGTTGTGTAAAATGTTTCCCAAATTCTTGTCGATGAAACGAGAGTAATCACAGATTGTGAAATGCTGTACAAGACTGATACGATGTGGTAAGGGATCCATAAGGTGCTTGAAGGTGTCCTGAGGGGGTTTCCCCCTCATTCAGTTATTTATATTATTCATGGAACGAGATAGGAAAAGGACAGTGATGATGAATGTATCTTTCAACTTCATCCCACATAAGCTTAATTCGACTGAGATACTGAGATTGTGATGCCCATGGGAAATACCTGGAGTCTCTGTCATGCTCCAAACAAAAACCATGCACGCACAATATGGGTACAATGAATGGAGGTATTATCGTTTTGGAAGTAGCTGTCCCTATTAGGGTGAACATGAAATATCGCTGCTTGCACGTGACCAGAAACAATGCTGAAGTACTTTCCGAATGGACCAGGGGGTCTAAGGTATGTCAGGAAAACATGTCCCAAGCCACGAGTCCAACACCAGAAACCTGGACAATCGGTACCACACAAGAGGAGTGAGTTATTTTTTCCAAATCTGCATTCTTTCACCTGTGCAACAAAGGTAAAGCATCGTTAATTGGACCGCATCACTTTTCACCAGTTATTATTAGTCCAATGTCTAAACCATTTACACCACTCAAAGCGTTTTTTTTTCTTGTTACTAACTGAGTACATTGATTTATACTATGTTTTCTTACTGTTGCAACGTTTTGTGCAAAGTGTAGTTGAACATGGTAGAAATTGCTTTGTATTGAGTGTCTGTCAGTTGATGTGTTGTATGACGACGATTAGACTTTCCCATTCTGTCTAACCGTCTTCCTCCTCTTTCTATCATGACGTGTTTGCGGACACAATTCCTCCCTTGGAGCAGAAATTTGATTCATCTTTGTTCATTTCTGATATACTCGAATGATCAATGTCTTGGAGCAGCCAACCTAAGAAACTGTTTTGGCCAACTTAGGTACTTGCTAGGCGTGCACTCCTGTCATGCCTTTTTTGAACACTACAATATCTCTAACTTTCCTCATATATGCTAGATTGACTGCAAATGTGCTTGTTCCAGTGATTTCCCCAAAAGAGGGCCGAAGGCCGTCTGGAGGGGGTCACCTGTTTTAATCACTCGCTTCACTATACAGTAGTGTGTTGTTTGTCAGTCAGTCGGTAGACACTAAAATGGCGTCACATAAGGGACGTTTAAAGTTGCAGTCTGTACTGTCGTGACGTCAGTAAAATGTGCGCATGCCATGAATCACGAGAAGAACTGTGCATTCTGTAGGCTACAACACAGCATGACATATGAACTTCAAAAACAACAGATAAAAATATTTCTTATTCTTAATTTGGATTTTATTTACTCTTGAAACAGAACACTTTTAGGGAAACTGCGGAAATACATCTAGTTTATTGTACTGTAGAGATTATCTGATACATCACGTGATCAAGCTACTTTGTATTTGCAGCTCTAGTCAGGAATAAACTTAAAAGGGTACTTAGTTCCTAATAAAGTGGCCTGTAGATGCAGCGTGTCTTTCCTGAAGTTGCAATATTCAAGAATAAATACTTGCACTTAATCGTAAATATATGCATGAGAAAGGTCGACCTGAAAAAGAAAATAGCCTTCCAAACTAAACCTTATGAGTAGTTCTAATCGTTATATATGTAAGAACAGGATCGTCCTCCAGTGTATCAGCGGGAAAACTCTAATATTCGGGATTCAATACAACGAGGTAGACAGAGCGTAGATAAACCCGTTGGGTAGCTTTGCGCCAAAACAAGAACAAGAACGGTTAATTATATCTGAGGAATTAAAACGTCTATAGAATAACAGACATTTCTCCAAATACATGCCTAAGATGGTAATGAAGCTTTGGTGAGAAACCTTGAATAACTGGATATTAGCATTTGAATTAGGAAGAGCAGCTACTGTAGCATAAATTTATAGTAAATATCGATGTTGAAAAAGGTAGAATGTTATTCATAAGAAAAGAAAATATTAGTTAGGTTCATTAAAATTAGCTTCCATGCATAATAAAAGAAATAATTTAACAAACAAAAACCTAAAATCATGTGATTATTATTTTGATTGTGATAGAAGAGTACGTAACAAACTGACGTAGTTCTTAAGAACAAAGAACGGGCATTAAAATAACCACATAAAACACTTTTTCTATATGACAGTATTCATTCTATCATTCAGTATTTAAACTACCCTGCCAAAGTGTTTCCAATACCCCCTGTCATACATGTAATATGGTCTACGCAGCATTATTTGCAATAAAACTCAGAAACATCTCAATCAGTTGGCTAGTGATGATGTAGTGTACGAAAACCAAGTTACATTATCTTCAAGAACGCACTGTTTTGTGTAAGGCTCATTAATACTGCATTATGACGATTAGTTATGAATTTTGTGAGTTAATGAGACCAATTCACAAAGTTTTAAAGCGAAGTCCGTCTATAGGTCTGGAAGCACATAGGTATGCAATTCGTTTACAGCTGTGTTGTATCAATTAAGAACTACGGTGGAGGTCTTTTGGTGCGAGATGTATTATTGAGCATGGGACCTGTCTGTGAAGTTTCTGGGAGAGAGACCTTAAATTAATACGACCCAGGACCTATGTATGACCCATGGCAAAATATTGTGGTAATTAGGTTGATGAGTTGTTAGAGCAGGGTGGTTTATAACACAGGATGGCTTATCTGTACTCGAAATATAGGTCCATAGAACATATTCAAAACCATCTGAAGAAATTAAACAAAACTGTTGGACCACATCTTTCGGGCTCCATCAAGTGGGCGAGCTTTGGAAACACCAATGGAGATATCTGTTAGAATAGCTGCAGTTATTCAGAGCAAGTTGGTGCTACACAGAGTTAGGGCAATAAAAGCTAAACAGATGACAAAATGCTTGGATCCATTCGTCAGAGCAAGCTACATTTATTCACTTAGTTATAAATAAGAGTTTTCGATGTTTCATAATTTTTTCTGCTATTTCACTTCGCTTCTGTCTTTCGTTTGTGAAAGGAAGGTGGTTTTTTATTATTTTCTTTGATCTTATATTGAAACATAAGTGACAAAATATAAAAGGCAAACACTTAAAGATACTTACCTCGCCATTGCAGAAACAGTACAGCAAGGCTACAAAAAAGCCCTGTGGAAGAACAATGATTTGGACGTAATATACTTTCAGCTTAACATATGAAAAGTTTCGTATTAAAGTTAATTAGTTTCATTAGTAATGTTTGTAGATATATTTAGCAAACTTAACTGACGTCCATACTTAATGTTTTTTAACTAAGAAATAATTTTTGCAAAATCAGCGAATGTAGAGAAACTTATTTTTAATGTTTTTTTTTTAGATTTGGATGTTAGCTTGTTTTTACATATCCGTACAGGAAAAAAGATACAACATTAATAAACAATTCAGAACATTTAATTAGAAACACAGTTATTAACTTGCTTGGATTTGAAAACAATGCGATGTTGCATATATTAGATTTGTCTGAAGACATTATTTCCTAACCTGAAAAGAAGAGAAGAACTGGTCAGCATAGAGCCAAACGATCTCCACAATTCTGCTTACACCTGCAGCTAAAGACATTCCCAGAAGTAGAGCGTAGTGAACCCCAAACAGCGGTACCAAGACTAGAGTGGACTTAAACCACTTCCTAGGAAAGATAATACCAATTTAAACAATAGCAGTTTTTACCAGTACTGTGATTTAAATCTGAATCTGAATTTTATGTAAAATTGAACAAAAAATGCACCACATCGTATTTAACAGAAATGTTTCGGAATTTTTTTCAACCAATACTGGGTTTAATCAGCAAGGTTATTAAGTAAAGAAGTTACTAAAATTTAAATATGTCTCTAAATAAGAAAACTATTCGACTATGATAACTTCATATAGCCAAGTTCAACTAATTATCAGTAGAAGAAGTAGTTGAAAGCTTTCAGTTTGTTTGTTTGTAGTGAAGCACAAAGCTACACAAAGGGCTATCTGTGCTTTGTCCTCCACGGGTATCGAAAGCCGGTTTCTAGCATTCTAAGTCAACAGACATTCCGCTGTGTCACGGGGGGGGGGAGCGGAAAGACAATTTGCCATGATATAAAAGACTGTCTACTTTAGATATTATTGATTAATTTAATTTTGTGACTGAATCATTTATTGTTGTTTTGTTTTTGTTATAATGAAAGTTAAAAGCAGACGATTTTAGGAAGTTTTGTTAATAATTCATTGATGTTGAGACTATCGAGCGTCACGTGCAATACACTGACGTCGAGAATATAGAAAGCGAGCAGACGATTAAGTGATAAAGATATAAAGAGTGCGAGACGAGCAAAAACAGCAGACAAATAATAGCAAAAAAAAAAGAGAGTAAAGTTACAGGGCAAGGAAAAGTTCGGCATGAAGTTAGCTACCATAGAAGTGATAGGCTTAATGACAGACACAGGCATAAGGTTTAATCTGTTAGAGTAAGACTAATAAGAGATAATAATAAGAATTATTTCTTCAAAGCGTGGTTCTAAAGTAATTTAATGATTGGCAAAAGGAACAGAGGATATTGAGAAGAAAGAAGACTAAACGATCATCGGTAACTCGTGCCACAATTGTAAGTGAATCACACGCAGAATACTAGAGCAATAGTAATAGAGAAGATAGTTCGACTTGTCAACTAAAATTCTAAAGTAATTGAATAAGCCTAAATGGATTTTTGTAGCGTTGGGAAGGTACCAACTCTTGGGCTACTCTTTTACCAACGAATAGAGGGTTTGACCGTCACATTATAACGCCCCCACAACTGAAAGTGCGAGCATGTTTGGTGGGACGGTGATTCGAACCTGCGACCCTCAGATTGCGAGCCGAGCGCTCTAACCACCTGGCCATGCCGAATCCCAGAAATATTTACTTAAGGTAACGATGACATAGGCTGTTAACTTTGAAATTTAATATATCATTACCAGAGCCAAACTCTTAAGACATTCCCTAACGGGGCTGTTTAATTGTATATGCGCAAGATAATAAACAACGTTTTTATTTATTTTCGGGTTCCTTTTTTGGAGAAGTAAAAGCCTCTGGTGATTGGGAAGTAAATCTTGTACGTGTCTAATTGGTTTTGGGAGAAAGAAATTGAACAATATTTATTATTTATCTAGTGTAATTTCTCTTTTAGAGGACGAAGTTAAAGTGCAATAATTAGACATAAAATACCAAGAAAAGAGAACGAACTGCTTCGTAGAGCCCCCAGTGGCACAATTGTATATCTGCAGACTTACAACGCTAGAATCCGGGTTTCGATAGCCGTGGTGAGCAGAGCACAGATAGCCCAATGTGTAGCTTTGTGCTTAATTACAAACAAACAAACAAAGCCTCGTAGAATAGTTACTAGTTTCATAAATTCTTGGTCTTACCTGTAGCGATATCGACGAGCTTCAGAAGTCTGCGAGAACAGTTTCAGATATAGAACGCGTGTTATGTCCAGAAAGAAGAAGAAATTAACCTGCAAAGAAATGCAAATTATGGTAAAAAAATGTACCTTATAACCAGTGGTGCCTACAGGGGAGGAATAAGAGGAGAAAATCCATATACGTTTTTTTTTCGAAAAGAAGGGAACTGATGGAAAGAAAAGGGGGATGTAAAGATGTAAATATGTTATCGGTAGTTTTTTATTTATTTATACTATAGCTATACATAAGGGTTGTAGTTGTTGATAGGGATAAACCCCTTATGTATCTTCTAACAAATTAGGTGTAATGTGATGATGTTATATGTTGACATAATATAAATAAATACGAACCTAAAATGTTATCTTTGATTTATGGCCTGCATGAGCTTTAGATATATTACGATTATTCCAAATGGTGTTGGATAGCCTGGTCATTACAATACTGTATTAACAAAGCACACATTAAGTTTAAGGGGACTAATCACACGCTCTAGAGAAGCATTGACATCTCTGTTTCTAACAAGTCAATTTTATTCTTAAAAACACACCTGTATTTGTGGCTACAATACGGAGTTACTGCTGTATGGTAAACAATAGTCCTGGGAATATTGGAGGAATACTCTATATTTTGTGAGTTATTCAAATAGCATATAAACTTAGAAATGAACGTTAGGATGATGAAGAAAGTCTCACTTCACTCCCTGAGCACCTCCATCATGGTTCAAACACCAAGTATTTGAATAATACATTATGCTTTAGGGGTACATGAAATAGAGTGGCACACGTGTTTGAGAGAATAGATTTATAAACTGTTATAGGAATTGAGCAAGCGGTTGGTACCACGAAGTATGTGGTCTAGCAAGAAGTAAAAAGTTGTTTGTTTTTAAATCTAGAATTAGATAGATAAATATACGACATATTGTTATTATAAGTATTAATACCTTGGGTTTTTCAGTATAATTTTACATCACATTGTTACCTCATTGTCGGTTGGGTATTTCAAATATACAATTACATTATGTTTGACTATATTAAGACTTGAGAAGGTTTTGTTTATACTTGTTATATTTCTACATACAAATTCACATGAAATGTAACGAAGGGGGGTTTCATTGAGTGTTCACATAAAATGTTTGCACATGTTTATGACAAAAGACAACATACAAGCACACGTACATGTATCAGAACATTTTTCCACGCAGTTACCCGAAATATCTTAAATTCCATTTTTAATATTAAATTTGTTAATCATGTTAGGAATGCAAAAGTATGTATAAAGGTAGAAATATTATTTAAATATTTATATATAGTGCGATCAAGTCTTATAGTAACTGATATATATATACCTTGTTGAAATGGTTGAAAAATAAATATTTTTACACTGTCATTATGTGGTTTTACTGAAACATCATTTACATAAGGTCAACTACTGGGTAAAACAAAGTATAGCCTATTTGTATATTGAATAAACACAATGTATACACAAAGTACTTTTTCTTAAGAAACATAATTTTATAGAAAAAAACATCATGCAAAAGGTTTTTAAATTCTTGCTTTGTTTGCTGTTAAACACAAAGCTGCGGAATGGGCTATTTCCGCTGTGTCCACCACACGTTTCGACCCTGAATTTTGATGTTGTTAGCCCTAAGTATATCGAATATATAAATCCTATTCTTAAAATGCTTTTCTTTAAACAACTTTTAATTTTAAGAAGAAAAAATACCTGTTGCACATTTTTTTTTAATTCCTTGTTTCCTTCTTGTTAAGCAGAAAGCCATATAATGAGTTATCTGGGATGTACTCATCCCTGAGACCGACCCTCGAATTTAGCACTACAGGCCTTCAAACTAATTACTGTGTACCAGTAGGAGACAGGTTTTTAAATATTAAAATTATAATATAATAAAATAATCTTTAATTTTTACTTTAGACAGATCTAGGGCCGAGCGTAGCTCAATGGTCAGACTGTAGATCTGTGGGTTTCTCCTTCGCGTTCCAAATAATTCTTGCTACGCACTGTGGGGTCATGGATGCTTTATAAAGGTGGTCAAATACCATTATTAAGGCAGACAGGGGTAGGAACACGAGCTAGCTGTGGGTGCTACCTTCCATCCAGTCCATTACTTCAACATTAGGGTCGGCTAACGCAGATTGCCCTTGAGTAACTTTGGGTAAACATCTGAAAACAAGCAAACGAACTATATTGATCTGAGCTCCAGGTTTTCAGGATGTTCAAAACTCTAATGCTCTGATTCTCACACATTTGTTTATAAGTAGAATCAAGAATATTTTCAAAGGTAGAAAGTCTGTGAAAAATACAAACTGGAAATAATTCAGAATAGCTATATTTGTCCTATGTAAACGTTCTTCAGGATGAGGGCATGGATATTAAGACAATAAATTGAGAGTAGTATTATCTCCTGATAATGCTGATGATTGGCACTGACTAGATAGACGTTATAGTTGCAATATTAGTAAACAGATTTAATAGGACCAACAGCATTATGTTTACGACTTCGACTGCATTTTTTTATCAAACATCAATAAATTATAATAAAAAGGGAATATGCTTTTAAACCATGCTTTACGTGTAACCACTGTTTTTTATTGTTTTTACCTCTCCTACCGAGAGTGGACGGATGTTATGTTTTTACCCTTGTGTGTGTGTGTGTGGTTGTCAGCAAGATTCTAAAAACGGCTGAATTGAATTTGAACGAAAGTTGGTA
>NW_013667421.1:11112-21948 GCF_000517525.1 Limulus polyphemus
ACATTTGGACTATAACCCAACTTTGAAGTGACTAATTTTAGGAGGGTCAAGATCAATGTTTGAACTGACAATGCTAAGATTCAGGAACTGATTCCCCGCAGTGAACACAGCGCATATGGTCCATTGAATAGCTTTGCTTTAAAAACCCACCATCAAAAATATTTGGGTTCCCCGCGGTGGACAAAGCAGATAGCCCAATCTGGCTTTGCTCTAAAACAAACAAACAACTCCACAGCTTAACTTGAAATATGTTTCTCGAACGACAACTTAGCTGCTACTTGAAAGAAAATTGTTGGTTTTTTCAAAACAATTTGTAAAAAAGCGCCATTGGCGATACAAAAGTAAGTACAACATATTTTCAAACCATTTACAAACAGAAATCTGAACAATAACTACTGAAGAAACGCTAACAGTCATTTCAAATCAAAGAGCTTTGTAGAAGCGAGAAAACGCTAATGATGCGCGTCCAACAAGCAGTTAAAAGGACAAAACTCTACCATAGCGTCACACGCATGTGGAGTCAACTTTTCATAGAGTTTTTCATATCTATATAAATCGCTTCACTCTGAAACACACCATCTAATATTTTACAGTGTCGCTGCTACTTGAAATACGCACCACTAAGGCTTTATGTTTCGGTGGTGTAAACTGTAGTAGTTTAGTAAATAATTTTGTTTTGCTATTCAAGTTTGAGTAACTTGAAACGTATATATATATACCCCTCATACAAATTGTTTCTAAAGCTTTTAAACGACCTTACGGACTTTTTGGCGCCAACGTGGATTTTCCTTCTTGTTTGAAATGGTCTAGAGAAGTAAACCTTGACAGCACCTAGAAAAACACACTTAAGGAAGGAAGTTTATAGTTCAAATTTGAGAACAATTTTCATCAGGAACGACCCATACCCTACTAATGAAATTTTAGCTATACATTAAGTTAATTGAAAAGTTTGAACCTATAATAACACATCATTTATCAAAACAAGAGCCATAGAAAAAAATATTAAATGAATGGTTGATTTTTGTTAACTTTTATATTTTGAGAAAATATGGTGGAGCTTAATTCCTGATCTATTGGTAAACATTATTTGATTTCTTCACGTTAATCTTACTGTAAGAATGTGTGTATGAGATGTTATAATAAAATATGCAATAAAAAACAGACCTGAAAATCAGCCTTTTCGCCTACACACACATGTATATAATATGTCAACACCTATGTAACTATAGCTACAAGGCTAAAATCCTTATTTTCGTACTCGCGTGAAACCTTACATAGATATCCGGCGGATCATTTATTTCAACACTAGCTAAATATAACTATAAAAAGAAAAAAAAGGAGTTATCAGAAATTTCTATTAACGTTAGATCGTTTATGTAAGGCTATCTCAAAATATGACAATCTGCTGGATGTGGTGAATGTAATTTAGGCTTCATACATTCACAGTCTTCTCAATTTCTTTAATGTTGATTTCATGCTCTCGGCTATCTTCTGGGAAAGCACTATCATAACCAGAGCGTCGAAGTTAATAGTGTGTAGCAAAAAATATCACGCTAAAAACAGATGATACTTTATGACACCTACTATTTTAGTTTTTGGTTTGTTTTTGTAAAGCACAAAGCTGTACAATAGGCTATCTGTACTGTGCCCACTGCAGGGATCGAAATCATATTTTTAGAGTTATAAACCCTCAAACTTATCCTGAAACAGTAGGGAGTGAGGCGTCTTTCTTTCGAGTGAAAAAATTCCAAACTTGTCTCAGTTGTTTTCCAAGTTTTTTTATGTATAGAGGAAATATACACACCCTGGAAATTTATATTTATATATTTTTAACAGGAAAACAAGAAAGTAAGTGCATCTTTAAAACTGAATATTAACACAAAACAAGCACATCTAGAACTGTATACTAATAAAAGTTATAACACTTACAACAAAATAACTAAATAATAACACAAAACAAGTGCACCTGCAACTGAAGAATAACAAAAGCTAGGGCATTTATAACAGAACAAGAAAATAATGGCATAAAATCAGCGAACTTACAACAGAATACTAACAAAATTTAGAGCATTTACAACTGAATAACTAAATAATAACACAAATCAAATGCACCTACAACTGAATACTAACAAAAGCTAGGACACTTACAACAAAACTACTAAATAATAACATAAAACAGGTGCACCTACAACTGAAGACAAATAAAAGTTAGAACACTTACAACAAAATAACTAAATAATAACACAAAACAAGTGCACCTGCAACTGAAGAATAACAAAAGCTAGGACACTTACAACAAAACTACTAAATAATAACATAAAACAAAAGTTAGAGCACTTACAACAATATAACTAAATAATAACACAAAACAAGTGCACCTACAACTGAAGACAAATAAAAGTTAGAACACTTACAACAAAATAACTAAATAATAACACAAAACAAGTGCACCTACAACTGAAGAATAACAAAGCTAGGACATTTACAACAAAAGAACTAAATAATAACACAAAAAGTGCACCTAAAACTGAAAACTAACAAACGCCATGATATTTTCAAATGAATAAAGTAGTAACACAAAAACAGTACAGCTATGTGCAAATGAATACTAACACAGAACCAGTGTCCCTATGAGTAAATAAAAACAAAACCAGCGCACTTACAACTGAATAATAACAGGAAATCAATACATTTCTAACGGAAAATTTGAGTAAACCGAATACACGTACAATTATATGACAGAATAATGATACAAATTTATTACATTTAAAACTGAATAGCTAAATAATGATACAACGTTTGTTTATTAACAGAAAACAAACGAAAAGTGACTAGTTATAGAAAAACAAAAATAAATGTGCAATTAAAATGAGAAATAATGTAAAACCGGAGCAATGGTGAATAACATAAAAGAATCAGGGAACTTACCACAATGGACAAGGTGATTGGTCCGCGAATGATCCAAAAATAACCCTGATTCTCATGAGTTGTCCAGCAACTAAAATTTTAAAAAGTAAAAAAAAAAAAAACACTTTGTGTATAAAAGCTTATACATTTTCGGAATTATTCAATGTGCGTTTCAGTAAATATTATGTCAAATGCTAATAAGATGTTCTTGTTATTCTCTAAGGAATCAAAGATACCACCAACCAGATAACTTTAGTTTCCGTTTATTTTTTTTAGATGTGACTGTACAAATGTCTGGAGTGATAATAAAGTTGAAGTGTAACCTAACTTTCAGTATTTATCGCGACTTCTAGTGGCACTCTGAAATCACAAATACATATGTTAGGAGGACCAAAATTTATCTAAATTGATATTTAAAGAACCATCAAATGAGAAGGTTAAGTACACTGTTTTGGGACATGACCCTCTGGTGACAGAATGACTTTATTCACCCAGATTAACCACACCTTATGCTCAAATTGCTGAATCGGCCAGGTCCGAGACCCGTCCCTCCTCCCATGGTTCTGGCATAATTTTGAACCATGAATCAGAGAGAAGGCAAACAGTTGGCAGCACCCACCGTCTGAAGCAGGTACTCTTAACCAAATAGCGAATCTCACGATCAGTGGATGAGTGTACAGCAGATGTTCTTTATATATTGCTCAGATATGTGGTACATTAAATTACAAATCGTTTTTACAACGATTCATGGATAAAAAACAGCGCCATACTCTCAAAACCCTTACATTTGTCGTATTATTAATTATTGCCAATGAAACATTCAATATTACAATATTTTTAAATCGACATTTTTTCCAAACTTCTTACTATCTCTAAAAATTTAAATTATTTATATTATACGAGGGGTGTCCGAAACGTTCGTGGCCCGGCCTATAAACAAAATAGATACTGGTTCAACTATGATTGATTTTGCAACATAATTTCCTTCTGAGTTTATAGATTTGCGCCAGTAGTGCTCTTAGGTCTATATGTTTTATTGAAATAACACTCTTTCTTGTTCCTCAATCGATGACTGGATGGTATGTACGAGGTCATCATCACTCTGGAACCTTCGACTATTCAGAAAGATTTTAAAGTTAGGAAGAGAAAAACGCTACCTGGAGCTAAATCCGGTGAGTAAGGGGGTGACTAAGTAATTCGAAGGCAGCATCATGGAGAGCATTCAAAACAACACGCGATTTGTGGGCTGGGGCATATTATTCTGATGGAACAGCACACTTTTTTTTATCAATCCTCTTCTCCTTTCTTTGATTTCTTGACGCAAGTTGTTGATTATGGATACATAGTAATATCTTGTAACAGTCTGACTTCTTTCTAAATAATCAACTAGTAAAACGCCCTTATCATACCCAAAAGATAATGTCATGACCTTCTCAGCAAAAGGGTGTGACTTGAACTTCTTTCGGGTGGCTGAACATGGGTGTTTTCATTGCAAGCGTTGCATTTTTTTTTGTCTTCGTAGTTACGAGTTTGTTGATAAAATCGTTAGGGTTATACTGAAACCTTTAGAGTAGATGCTGGCTTTCAACAACTTGGATTCGTTTCTGGTCAGGTGGCAACATTTTTGAACTCATCTGGAACTAACCTAACTCGTGTCTAACCTGTCACTCAAAATTCTTGCTACAGTACCTTTACCGATTCCCACTTCCTGTGCTAACTTTCTAATGGTAATTTTTCTGTCAGATATAACCAAATCATGAACTTTATCTACAATATCTGGTGTGGTCGATGTTTGGGGCTGATCTTCACACAATTGTCGACCGCGTTAAACACACCACAATACTTTTTATGCCGAAGCACTCTCTCCTAATGTTGCATCCATGTCCTGGTGTATTTCTTGCAGCGGGTTTTTCTTTCTTAAAAAATATTTGATCCCGACACAAAGTTCGATCTTCTCCATGATGTTTAACACTACTCACTTCTTTCCTTCAAACACCCGCAACGTTATATGTTATCCTGTTGTTTACTCAGAAAGTGGTTCAAACTTAATACTTATCAGGAAAATAATTATACATTCCAATTTTTTAGATCGGGTCACGAACTTTTCGGACAACTTTCATAGAATTCCATCCATATTCTGCTTTAAACAGGTTTTTTTAACTCTTCTGGTGATATTCTACCCACCTCTGTTTTTGAACTATCAGGTTTGACCGAAATAATCAAACTTTTCGTTTTCGTTTTGACATCTTTAAAATCTTTCCTACACAAATATACCAATGATGTAACATTCTCTGGGTGTTTCTTCTATGACTACTGAAATGGAGACAGTTTTATTAATGTAACTTGTTAAGGGCCTTTACGCTGTAGTAAAATGGCCTGGTTTTAGGAAGATGAGATGAAGCCCTTTCCAGAGCCCTTACAATCTGTTTATGCAAAAACTTATCTACTGTCTACGCATATCCCATGACAATTAACGGCAAGTAACATGATCAATGAAGATAAAATGATGTTTATGCATAAAATACGAATATTAACACACTAAATGCGTCAGAATTAACCTTTATATGGTTTTTAGGGTGCTAATTATAATACATTTGCCCGGCATGGCCAGGTGGTTAGGGCGCTCGATTCGCAATCCGCGGGTTCGAATCTCCGTCCCACCAAACATGCTCTCCGTTTCAGCCGTGGGGGCGTTAAAATGTGACGGTCAATCCCACTATTTGTTAGTAAAAGAGTAGCCCAAGAGTTGGCGGTGGGTGGTGATGACTAACTGCCTTCCCTCTAGTCTTACACTGCTTAAATTAGGGACGGCTAGCGAAGATAGCGCTCGTGTAGATTTGCGCGAAATTCAAAACAAACAAACAAACAATGTATAGTTGTCTTTAACAAGAAATATTTTTCAGTTCAGTTGCAGTGTCGTCTTCCAACCGCCGTGTCAAAAAATAGTGTCATAGTGCTTTCAGTCAGGAGATCTGTTTTCTAAGAAAGTGCGAAAGAAGGGTTGTTGCCATTGGTTGAAACATTTTGTGACCCTTTTCTTTGGTGGTTTCTTATATAAATTCCCACTGTATTTTATCCGTTTCTAAACGAAAACTAGTTCGAAATCGGAGAACAATACTAATGTTAAAGTGTATTAGTTCGCTAATATAAATAAATAAATCGCCAATAGAGAAAACCCTAATTTAGGTTACCAATAAAAGAAATTCTAAACTTGAAACTTTAAGGAACATGGAAAAGGTGAAATTATGGATTATCAAATGACTTCAAATAACTTAGAGGATTGTCAACGAAAAACTAAATAAAGCCGTTGTTGTTGATTTTAGCGCAAAGCGCTATACAATGGGATATTTAGGCTCAATCTACCGCGGGGAATCGAACCCCGGATTTTAGCATGGTGTGTAAAGTTACCGCTGATCCACCTAGGAATACGAATTTAAGCAAAACTCTGTTTTTCTTAATACTTCTTGTGCTTGTGGGAAGTTTAATCAATGAAATAAAAGTGTGAGTGATTAAATACAGCAGTGAGAATTTGTGTATAATAGAATGGTTGGTATTTTCAATCTGAACAGCACCTTATGTGTAGATGGGCTATACGTCCAGATCAGAGACCCCTTAGGGATCAAGTATAGTCGTCTCTCCTACCTTTGAACTATTAACAGAGAAAGGGCAGCCGGTCAGCTGCATCCGCCACCACAAAGATGTTTTCCGGCTTCTTGAACCAAGTAATTGGTTTGATTGTAACTTTTATAACGCACCCATGGCTGAAAATTCGGAGTTTGTTAAGCGGAGTCACAACTCAAATTTTGTACCTTCCAATCCGCTAACCACTAAGCAATATAACTACAATAGCAACAACTATTGAAAATCAAGCACTTGAATTGATAGATATTTATTTAGGATCGGCGATTAGGTATTGATTTTGCATACTTGTGATGTGGCATGTGTGAGTGCTGTCGATTGGGAATACCTAATCGCCGATCCTAAACAGCATACCACATTACCACGCATGCCACATCACAAGTATGCAAAATCACCGATCGACAGCACTGTAATGTGCTATGCTACTGAGCTATTAATAAATGAGTTAAATTAGTAAATATTATTAGTAACAGAACTTATGAGTGGTGAAGAACTGTGTCACGTGTCTAAAGTTTCCTAAAATGACAGAAGACATTGGTTTTGAGTGTATTTTAAGTTTCGAGGTATCAACTGAATATTTTGAATTTTTAACTAGTAGTAACCATAGAGCACTAAGTGTGATAGAGAATGTTTTTTTTTGGGGGGGGGGGTAATATTTAGAACTGTCAAAAGTGCATCTTGTTGGACCAATCAAGAGGTAGAAACAACGATATGGCCCTTGTTTATATTTGCTAGGCTAAGACCTTCTTTCATTTGTTTGGGTCATAGGCAAAGGTCAGGTCATAGGATTTTCTCTATTTAGAAAACTTCAGATAAGTCTTTCTTCGGTTTTAATTCACGTGAAATCCCGTATCTTGTGTGAAGATATCTTCCTTTCTAGATCTCTATAAATAAACATTTAAACTTCAACTTTCGTCACAATTCCAAAGTTCATCTGGGGATTTCTTATTCTCTGATCATCCATCATTAAGCCTTTAAACTTTAGCTTCAGTAATAATCCCATAGCTTGTTTGCATGACTGAATAATAGTGTAAATTGAAAGTGTAAACTTTGTTGGTAAATGCAACTTAAGGATTTATTTTGCAAATTTCAACTCCGTCCCATTTTTTCTTCTTCAGGCACAATCAAAAACTAACTTATTGTTTCTTTTTTGTCTCGTCTTCCTACAAATTTCTCATCCATAGTTTCTAGGAACATGGTTTAACATGAAACTCGACCAATGACAGGACACCACGCTCTAATGCAGTGGTTCCCAACCTGGGGTCCGCAAGCTATGTTCTTTAATTAAATAATGCACGGAAAGATACAGAATAATAACAACGTAAAAATCTGAGAATGTTCTTTAACTGTCACAATTTTTCTGGCTCTCTACGTATGTGAGAAAAGCCGTTAATAATTCAGCTAAGCTCCTCGATGCGTTCTGGTGGGAAAAACATGTGGAACATAGTATCAATAAAGCAACATTAACCAGTTCATTAAACAAGTAAGTTTTTTAATACTGCTGTTCTTTTAATTGCACACTCAGTTATACATGTCTTTTATTTGACAGTGAAAAATGAAAAAACAGGTTAATTATTAGTTAATAAAAACAGTTTGTTGGGTAGACTTAATCTTTCAAAAACATGGGGTCTGTGGGGAAAAAATAAAATAAAAGGAGGTCCTTGGTGGTGAAAAGGTTAGGAACCACTGCTGTAATGATATATACCTTTGTATTTCTGCTAATTTTCTCCAACATCAAGGCCCTTAATAAATAAATGCCCACTCACTTTGAACTCTTCATGAGTTGTAACGGCTTTTACTCATCCAAAATATATTATAATAATAATTTCATATTATAGGTGATGTAGTCATGTATTCATGTAGAATTATTCTATTTTTTAAATAATGTCTACAAAATAAATTATTACAGCTGTACAGAATGCTATAAAAATATCTGGTAATAATTTTAAGTACGTTCCTTTTTACACAAGACCAGGTTTTGCATTAAATCCGGTCGTTTACATTTTCTGATCATACCAGTTTTTTAATACTTTGCCAGCTTAACAAAAGAAAATACACATAATAGAACTTCTCAACGGTATTTGTTAATGTATAGAAAACCATATAGATATGTAAAGATGATTTTTTTAATGTTTACAAGATATAATCCTTATAAGTTAATTGAATGATAATGAATATGGGAAGCGGGAGGACAAATTTTTATGACTTATTAGGCTTAAGATTGCTTTGATTAGTACACTGTTGGCGAACAGGTTTCACATGTTCGCTGAAAAAGAGCGAAAACTTCGTTGATAACACATGGAGTATGTATTTTGATTATGGTTTGGAATGGTGAAGGAAAATAAGTCACTGAGTTAGTTCCAAACGATACCACATTTGGCACTCAATTTATATACAACTCTTTATTTTTAAACCCTATATTCTTTAACTTTGCCCTTAGGCAGTTCCAAGAATTAGAAGAGTGTATAATAAAAGTATTTCAACCACTCTATAATCGACATATCCATTGCCAACGATATAGCGAATCTGGAGTGGTTGAGATAGTATTATCACACGCGTCGTTGGTAGTGGACAATGCGAACACAGTGTTGTTGAATTACTGTTATTAAACACTCTTCTAATTCTTGGAAATCCTCAGTACACAAGATAAATAATGTAGTGTTAAAAATATTATAGGCCTAATGTTAATATCTTATAACAAGCATAATTAATTGTAATCATGCTTCGCCAGCTTGGAAAAGGCGTTCACACCATAATAATCATGTTTTTGTTGTTGTTGTTGTTGTTTTTTTTGGGGGGGGGTCCCTCATCGCTTTGCTGTTAAGCACAAAGCTAAACATCGAGCTATACGTGCTTCACAAAGGCAGGCCAAAAAACAAAACTGGGCCTCATACATAGGTGACTAGCTTTCTTTAAAAGTGGGTAGGGAGTCAAGGGTAACTAGCGTTTCGAAACGTTGTCCAAAAATTTCTAAGGCCGATATAATCCTCAGAAATTTTCAATCAAGTACTGAGATTCAGTATTTATGTTGCTACCCGTATTGTTGCTACCCGTATCACTCATAATAAACCCGAGCACTGAACAACAAGTATTACTTTTTAGTATGTAGCTTGTTGTATGGTTATTTCAGGCCTATTCTAAGCTTATTTTATAACTGCACAAATGTAATTATAAAGAGACTCGGCGCGTATCTGATCAAACTGACCCACACCCCTCCTGACCAATCAACAATCTTACTGATTAATAATTTAACGAAATATTCAGAAATATTACGTTGCACGCAACTCAAAATTTAAAACTGGCATCAATTCCGCAGTTCGCCAAAACTTGTTTGTCGCGCAGGGTTCATAATGCATACCACACAAAACAACACGTATTAGTGTGTTACTGATAAGTTTAGTTAAATATAATTGTAAGAACAAACAAGTTATCATAAATTACGTTGATCTGTGGAAGTTTAAAAGACATAACACGAAGTAAATCTTACTCCTTCGAAGATGAGTACGCTGATATGTAATACAATACTAAGAACAAAAACTGCAACAACTTAAACATTACATGTAGCACGTAAACATCGTTTCTGATAAGCAAAACCTTTTATTTATTAAACGAAAACCAGTACTTATTTAAGATATAAAACCATCTCAAATCTAAGGCATTAACATCTGTATACAAGTAGGGCTCAACAAGCTATCCAGTCCACACTAGTAAAACGTTGACATCAAGTGACTACGGGTATTATCATTTTTCACCACTAACAAAATAAGGAATCGTGTGTGAAACGACAAAATGCTAACTAGTTCACACCAGCAACGTTGACACCAAGTGACTAAGGGTATTGTCATTTTTCACCACTAACAAAATAAGGAATCGTGTGTGAAACGACAAAATGCTAACTAGTTCACACCAGCAACGTTGACACCAAGTGACTACGGGCATTATCATTTTTCACACTAACAAAGTAAGGAATCGTGTGTGAAACGACAACAGGCTAACTAGTTCACACCAGCAACGTTGACACCAAGTGACAATGGGTATTATCATTTTTCACACTAACAAAGTAAGGAATCGTGTGTGAAACGACAACAGGCTAACTAGTTCACACCAGCAACGTTGACACCAAGTGACTACGGGCATTATCATTTTTCACACTAACAAAGTAAGGAATCGTGTGTGAAACGACAACAGGCTAACTAGTTCACACCAGCAACGTTGACACCAAGTGACTACGGGCATTATCATTTTTCACACTAACAAAGTAAGGAATCATGTGTGAAACGACAAAAGGCT
>NW_013667421.1:22521-28014 GCF_000517525.1 Limulus polyphemus
TCTTACACTGCTAAGTTAGGGACGGCTAGCGCAGATAGCTCTCGTGTAGCTTTGCGCGAATTTCAAAATAAACAAACAAAACAAAAATGATATTTTTTTTTTTTGCCATCCGTGTTCTAGAAGAATTACCGAATTACATGAAATTCACTGACTTTTCCCAGTTTTCCTTACTCGTGGGAACCATGCTGGTAAGTCTATTAGTTTTTATAGACCTGAAAGAGCGAAACACTTTATATTTTCTATATATAACCCACTTCCAAAACGAAATCGATGCTTTCTAAGCTTTCAGATCATGTGAAACACGCTTAAAACTAATGGATATTACAGTGACTATCAAAGAAGACATATTCCTACCATAGCAGTCAAATGATTTTATGTTGCAGAAAAAAGTACTTTATCGTTACATTAGTATTCTAATCATTTAACATCATGACAGTTATATTACCAACTTAGCTCGAATTAATGCTCAACACGCTTTGAAACTCACTGATCATGAAACTGATTGAAAATTAAGAAGTTTTTTTTTGTTAATTTTTCATATACTTCAAGCACGAAAGAAATGAT
Organism: Limulus polyphemus; assembly: GCF_000517525.1. NCBI lineage: Eukaryota > Metazoa > Arthropoda > Merostomata > Xiphosura > Limulidae > Limulus > Limulus polyphemus. Next base: position 23,086 of record NW_013667421.1, read on the forward strand.
CATTAGTTTGTTTTTTAACGCAAAACTGCGCAATGGTGTGTCTGCACTGTGCTAATCTCAGAAATCTAACCCCGAATTTTAGCGTTATAAGCCCTCAAGCTTGCCGCTTATCCGTCATGGGGTGGGAGAAGAGTTAGTTTTCAAATGTGAAACAAACTATTTTTCTTTTTAATCTTCAAATGTGAAAAAGTATTTTGTAGTGATCTACTGTGAAATAATTATGGTGCTCAACTGTATATGAAAACGGGTATTTCTCAAAATATACTCATTTTATTTTAAAAGTCTTGTGAGGTTTGTTGATAACGGAAAAGTTCGTAAAGTCCAAATTGAAAACTTAAATAACTTAGGATAGGTAGATCATAATTGAAATACTCACAAGGTATCTTCTAAAGTGACTCTCACTACTGCCCATGAGATGATAAATGGGAGAGGTAAGCCTGAAAATAAGTTTCTTTCTAGATTAAAGTAGTAAATTTCATTTGAACATCATCATAAGTTTAATCAAAATTACCAATACTCCAACTCTGTGCTTGCTTTAATAGTTTAGCACTGCAGGAACGACATTGCTCAAATGGTAAATTTTATCATCCAAAAATTGACAAGATGAAATTACTAAAATAGCTTGTTAATTTTCATTTTTTTTTATAAGTATAAGTCATTCAGTCGAACATAACGTAACGCAGAATATGTTCAAAACGTCTATCAACCATTTAGTTAATATACCACAAATATAACTGAATAATAACACGAATTATGTATCGTAACACACAGATGATTGATTCTATAGGCATAAAAATTTGGAACTTTTATTAATATAGTAATAATAAACCTCCCTTGCTTCAGAGGTTAAACACAGAAAGTATATATCAGGAGAAACCTGGTTTGTGGTATTTTCAACCTAAACATGCACGGACTCTGCGGTAACTCTTAAAGAAACAGCGAAATTCTCCATTTGAGTTATAATGCCACAACAGCTGGAAGTGCGAGCATTCAATGGCATATCGCGATTCCTTTTGATACGTAGATCAGAATATTAATTAGGCTTTGCCCAGGTTTACCAGTAAAGCCTCGTATGTAGAGATTTGAGGATGCTTATATATTTACTTTCGAATACAAAAGCAATAAAGACTTCTAAACCTATAGCCAAACGTTTTGCCTCACCATAGAATTTTAGGAATGAGATGTACATAAACAAACAAACAAAAACATAATTTAGATCTTTAATTTAACATAATGTAATCAAATAAATTGAAAAAAGTCTACCGGAAGCTATAATAGTAGTACTAAGTATTTGCAATGTATTCCATGTTTTTTTCAAGACCTTCTTAATCCTCTAAAACATGGATTCAATGAAGCGCTGAAGGGTCAATTTATCTTTTAGACGACTCCATGCAGCCTTTAAAGTAACATTATTCAGCAGGTTTTATTCAACTTTATGAAGCAACATTAGATCATTATAGGGTGATGTAAAACTTTCGGCCATAACTGTAGACATTTTACATAAAATAACAGCGATCACTAGAAATTCTATATCTTAATGTAGCTGTGATGAGACACACACTAGTGAATATAAGATACCATTAGATATGTGGAATGTTTATAGCTTCTCTAAGGTAATAATCTTTTTTTTTTTGATATGTTATGTTAGTACTTTCAATCTGAATTATACCGTCCTGTGACACACAGGCCCGACATGGCCAAGTGGTTAGGGCGCTCGACTCGCAATTTGAGGACCGCGGGTTCGAATCCCCGTCCCGCTAAACATGTTCGCCCTTTCAGCCGTGGGGCGTTATAATGGGACGGTCAATCCCACTATTCAAAACAAACAAACAAACCTGTGACACACAAGCTAAGCGGCGAGGATAGAGACCCCTAACTTATAACTGGAGGAGGACAACCAATAAGCAACAGCCGCTTATACGGCTACTCTCCACTAAACAATGGGATTGACTTGACAATAATAATATGCATTCCACAGCCTAAAGTGTGGAAAGTTTTCAGCAGCATATAGTGGCTCCAATCTGAATTTTGCGATCCAAACTCGGCTAGTTAATCATCAAGAGATGCTTGTCCAAAGCCATCAGACATTTCAAACTGTGTGTGAAAATTTATCAATATATATATATACAAGATGTTAATATAAGAAAGAACTTCGCGTGTTCAACTTCGATGTCACTAAATTGATTAAGAGTGTCCCTGTTGCTCCTTTGTCGTTTATAAATGTCATCACGATATTTTACTTTGTTGATTTAGAAAGTCATTAGTTGAATGTCGTTCCTAACTAATCTGTTTTAGAGGATCAACGATTAAGTGTCATATCTGTAGGGTATTGAATCCGTTTTCCTTCACCATATATAACCTAAATTAATTTAGATATGTCAATAATGTTATGGAAAAACATTCTGGTGGAAAATAAAATACATTTTTAACGTATATATACAATCTACAAACAGTTGCTCCGCTGTATAATATTGAATAATGAATTCGACGAAATATCATATCATTCTTCACATATCTAAATTAATTTAGATTATTATATAGTAAAGTAAAACGGACTCAAAACCTCATAGATATTATACACACTTCACCATTGCTGACCCAAGCTGTGCTGATGAGCCTTTAATAGGTGAATAGGCGAAACTGCAGTCCATAGTTGAGAGTACGGCCAATCAAATAATGAATTAGGTCTATACATCTCAGATTCTCTTTTCAATTTCACCTCTGGTGAAAAAGAAAAGAAAATTTTAACACATTTTTATAAAATTACGTTCGTTTGTAACAAACTTTATGACGAAATAACCTATATAATGTTAAAACTGTGAGTGCATTATTTCATTTTGTATGCTTATAATGTTTACAAATCAACTCCATTTTGGCAATAACAATTTTGATGCTTGTGATTCAGTATAGCTAAGCCTAACCAATCAGTTTACAAAGATTATCCACAGAAATAAGAATTGATGTGATTATTATTAAATTAATTATCCCGTTATTTATACTGCTTTTCCGTGGATTATAAGTGTTAATTTATATTAATTTGAATAATATTTAACATTGTAATGTTAATTAATATGAAACAAAAACTAAACACCTGAAGTCACACACACCAGATGGATATATAGTGATAAAATACTCAAAAACAAACAAAATAATACCAAAAGAAACTTACCCCAACCCATAATAATATACTGAAGAATACTACTAGCGTCCGTGAAGAAAGCTTGAAATACAAGTTTGTGGAGGTACAGTCCTTCCATCAGGATCCAGCAGTAGTTAGCCGTCAGAAAATAATGCCAAAAAACTTGTGAAAATTTTACAATCCACATTCTATAAAGCACAGAAATGCTAAATTAGGAACTAATAACATCCTTTAAACATGCCAATATCCTTCTCTCTCTCTTAACAGAGATGTACTTAACTATTCATCTAGCATAAAGTGTATGTGGATTAGTAAACTTGGCACACACATAACTATCAGCGGTCCACAGTAACTGCATTATAAGATTATCTTCCATTGTTACACGGAAAACTGCATATAAAACCGATTAAAATCTAATCTAAATGCTAAAAACGTTCATACCTATTTCTTGTTTAACTAAAATTTAATCATGATATAACAAGATATATACATAGAATATGATTATTAATGACAAATAAAGCAATTTCACACTATTTGTTTCTTTTTTATTTTAAACTTTCGCGCAAAGCTACACAAAGGTCTACCTGCGCATTGTCATCGCTAATTTTGATGTAATAGATTACAGGCAAGGCAGATAGCCAATGGCAACCACCGCCAACGCATGGGCTATTCTTACCTAATTGAATAGAATATTTAACTGTAACTCTAACGGCCCAAATTTCGAAGCACGTTTTTTTACGCCAACAAGAAGCGAACCATGAACCCTTGGATTCACAATCCGGGTACGCTAACCACAAGGACTCCACCATTTCACAATGTATTTATAAAACCATGTTCAACTAATGTATTGCAATACTTCTACAGTAACCAACACTGATGAAAGACGAATTAACTCAGAGAACATAAAATTTCTCTCTTCAATTGAACAAGCGGTTGAAAACAATGGTTTTCAAAGTTTTATATGCACCTTCTCTGGAAAACAAAATCTAATGTTTCATATTATTGTGACGGATTTATTATTATATATTTTTTTAATATCGACGTTTGTTTAGATTAAATTCATACTTAGAAATGTACATAACTTATACTGTTAAATATGTATTGAGAAACTCCCGTCTATTGTCTAAAGTTATAGAAGATTCTCGAGTGTAAGAATCAACAATATATGTGTGTATGTAAACTCTAATGTAGTGTGTTAGTATTTTTACGTAATCTGAATTTTCGAGAAACTGTCCACACGCCTACGAATATAACCAACTCCACGCGCCAAAAAACAGTATCTATTATTAGTTTGCTATAGTCAGTGTGCTATAAACTTCGGAAGCTATAACTATTACTGTTATTGTAATAACGCTTATTAATCGGAAACTTCAGATATTTGAACAGGAGCATTTACAAAGTTCGAACATTACAAATCATTTAACTTCAGTGGATTCTCATCGGACATTAGTATTTTTACGAAAACGTTGTATAACTTCATCGTGGAAAACTCGGCGTGTGTGGTTGATAAATAATGAAGGACAAAGCTAGCTAGCTCTTCGTGAACTCGCTCATTCCGAACCCTCGATAAGATATCAAGGAAGTTCCAGACTAGAAAGACTTTATATTGCTTGTTTGTAAAATTTTTGACTATACATCAGTGTTTGTAATAACTGTTATTGTAAATTGGATTATTGTTTGTGTATTAAAATATATTTGTATTAAAAAAGAAACCTGTGTGCAACAATCTTGTTACAAATATCATAAACTGACTATATATTGGCTTTTACTTAACTGCTAAATCCAAAGTA
>NW_013667421.1:28089-32218 GCF_000517525.1 Limulus polyphemus
CTCAATTTCAGGCTATTTGAAATTCTAATACGTAACATTATTCACATCCAAGCCAGTCAAAGCATCCCAACTTACCAGACGTAGTCTTCGTATTAAAATACTAGCTTCAAATTAGAAGCTTTGAAAATAGAGTAAAGAAGCCTTTTGATTAGTTCATTAGATGTTATGCTTTTCTTTCTTTGCTCTGTATTTATCTCTGTTCTTCATATGTCATACAGTTGGGTTTCCTGACCATGTTATTAATCTAGCCTTATTCTCTCCCCGTTAGCGTATCACGCCTTTACAAATGCTGGCACACTTTTAATATATTACCCATTCTTGGTTGCGCTCGAGCAGATTTGTTCGATTGCGCTCTTGTTTCAAACACAGCAGTATCAAACCATCAAAAAGAGTGCTGAATAACTGGAGAGAATTTTCACTGGAAACAACAAAAACATTATTTTGAAAGCCAGCACTACTTAGCTATCAGAAACGATGTCAAACGTTACACTTTCTTTTTATATTCTAGAAAGCACGTAAATCAACTGACTCAAAAGAAATTTATTCCCAAGAAAAAAAACATGTTAGTGCTAGGCCTTGTCAAGTTGTTTGCTGACGTTACCTTTGAAAAACAAATCTTTGCTAACATAAGAAAAAATAATTTTCGTTCATCAGCCAACAGTGTGACGAAATAGTTGTGAGTTGCCAGTAAAAACAGTTCTAAACATTCATTAATGTTTCAAACTTATTATTGTGGGAAACAGGCATGAGTTCTTATATGATCAAAATTTTGTAAATTACCCCAATTATAGTGATTGATTAGTCTGAGGTACTCACGAATAGTTTGTAACCGTTAACTTGAAAATATACATCCGTTGTCAAAAGATCAAACAGTGGTCAGGTGTCAGTAAGTTATAATAGGTATTAAGGGGGAACACTGAGGTTGACAATTTTTGTTTGTTGTTACAAATAAATTTGCACAATGGGCTATCTGTGCTGTACCCGCCAAGGGTATCGAAATTCGGTTTTTACTTAGCGTTATAAGCTTTTAGGCTTACAGCTGAGCAGAATTGATACATTGGTACAGGGCATCTACAACAGTTTAATAAAATTCTCCTATTATATGTTAATATTTTTCTTTATATAGTGGTGGATTCTGGAGGTCGTCACTTGCTTTTATTTTCCCTTCTCATCTGCGACGTACAAGCGTGCTTAAAGAAGAATGCACGTAATTTGCTTAATTGGTCACATTTCTGTGCTCGTGCACTTTAATTAATATGTATTGTTATGACACAACGCCGTCAAAATCCATAGACAAAATATGCAAACATTTGCGAAAATTTTCAATCGGTAACTGTGGATAAATTTTGAATTTCTGTACGATTTAGCGGAGCACTTTTTGTGTTTAATATACGCTGAAATAAAGGCTTATTATAAAGTACAATAATTTGGTTTACAAATAATTAAATGTACATTTTATTGTATGTCTTCTGTTTACAAAAATAAGCTTGCCAATATAAATTATACAAGCGATTTAGTGACTGAACTTCTTAGCTCTCAGACAGTCACGTGCATACCCTTTTTGTCACAGAAAACTGCAGAGTAACTTACCTCATTTACATAACGAACAATCTCTTTTTTCTTAATATTCGCCTTTAGTGCCAAATAATGTTCATTCTAATCTTATATTTAACTCCATTATTTGGCTTTTTATTTTAGTCCGCCATCTTTTGACGCATACATGGATCAAATATCAAACAGAAGAAACTGAATCTCTGTAACAGCGGGCTTATCTGTTTATCAATCTTAATCTAAATATATATGGTCTAGCGCAGCGATCTAAGGGAATGCGTGTAAAATAGCAGAGGTCATCATTAGGGTTCTTCGTTTTCGTTTATTTTTGTTGATCTACCTGCTTTTAACATATTTTTAGCTGTTGATTCACATTAATAATCAAATTCAAGAGAAAGCTATTAATTGTAATCAAGTTCATATAGGGATCGTCCATCCAAATGTCTCGCTTGGTGGCAGCACTACCTTACCGTTTTCCGATTCAGTGTCACCAAATAATACTGAATGTTAGAATGACTGAAAATAGCTGGGAAATACAACATTTTATCACCCAGTGTTTTGTTAGAGAGGGACACCGTTTCCTTTAGGTGGAGCAATGAAGATTCGAGTTGTAACCATCAGACGAGAAGGAAGTATTGCCACTAAAGAGATAACACGATGGACTGTGGAGACCATTTCCTCCTCAAACAGTACATGTCCACGACAAGGAAGTACCATGGTAATAATTTTCGATGATTTACGATGAACTGAAATTTACTAATCGAAAAGATGACTGCGTTAGTCTTACATAGAAAATTCACCATAGAAAAATTGGGCAATAAAGTACCTAAGTAATATATATATATATCAAACGTTTTACTGAAATACACAATTCTTAACTTACATGTTATTGTTTTACTATATAGCCAAGTAAATACCAGTCCAATATATTTTGCTGCGGTGAACCAGGCAAGAGACAATATGAAGGAAGAGAAACTACATTTTTGCCAAATACCCCCGTTGTCGACTGTCGAAATATAAAATAGGTACTGATGTACTTGCTGGATGACTTATATATATTTTTGACATTTATCTGGTTATATGAGTGGCAGATAAATCTCAAAAATACACACAGCAGTCATCAGTAAGTACACAGCTATAAAATATGGCCCTGTTACTAATACTATTAGTAAAGAGGGGGGAAAAGTTCTTCAAATTTGGAAAATCATAGTATTTCCACGTACCATCCATCAAAATACAATCTATATAAATGCATTTTTCAGTGATATATTACAGTAACTATTTTTGGGGCAAGTTAAAAACTCTCGATCTTCCTTGCGAGTAATGTTATCATGTTTCTGAAATCCAGGTTCTAGCTTCACAGTATATAAATCAAAACACGTACTCTTACTGACTAACCAGATACGATACAAACAAAACCCATCTTTCCATGAGCTTAGGGCCCGGCATGGCTAAGTGGTTAAGGCGCTTGACTCGCAATCTGAGAGTCGAGGGCTCGAATCTCCGTAGCCCAAGAGTAGGCGGTGGGTGGTGATGACTAGCTGCCTTCCCTCTAGTCTTTCACTGATAAATTAGGGACGGCTAATGCAGATAACCCTCGAATATCTTTGAGCGAAATTCAAAAACAAATAATTCACGAGATCTGCTTTTTCTGTCTTAAGCTGTTTTAACTTTAGTATAGAATACTCCATTTTTGACATTGCGCAGAATAAAAATAGAGATATTTGAATTGGTGATTGGAAAACGCTAACTGTAGTATTGTCGCCTAGAAAACGTTTCTTCCCTGTGCCTATTTTAAATAAAGTCCCCTTCTTTTTTAAAATTTGTTTCATTGATTTATCTTTATCGGTTTAATACAAGGGAAACTCTGCAAAATGTTTACGTTTTATTAAACAGGCTCTACTCAATCAGTAACACAAGTCTTGTTTAAGCTAAGTTGCAAAAGTTAACAGACATCACTAAGTTAGATAAGGAATGTTTATTACAGCTTTAAAGGCAGGTACACCTGGAAGAAATAAACACGGAAAACGAAAAACCCTATTCGTCATGAGGCTAATTTCCAGGAAGTGAGTGGTAAAATGTATTAAATACCAACAAAAACTAGCATTTGAAAAACGTGGCCCAGCATGGCCAAGTGATTAGGGAGGTCGACTTGCAATCTGCGGGTCGCGGGTTCGAATCACCGTCCCACCAAACGTGCTCGCCTTTTCAGCCATGGGGCGTTATAATGTGTCGGTCAATCCCAATATTCGTTGGTAAAAGAGTAGCCCAAGAGTTGGCGGTGGGTGATGATGACTAGCTGCCTTCCTTCTAGTCTTACACTGCTAAATTATGGAAGGCTAGCGCAGATAGCCCTCGTGTATCTTTGCGCAAAATTCAAAAAAACAAACAAACTTGAAAAACGTACCTTTCCTACTACTTCTCACCAGTGCGTTTTTAAAGAAAAATTCCTATAAGTTATAAATAATTTCGTGGCCCGGCATGGCCAGGTGGATAAGGCGCTCGACTCACAATCTGAGGGTCGCGGGTTCGAATCCGCATCCCACCAAACATGCTCGCCCTTTCAGCCGTGGGGGCG